>NW_017306717.1:45475-56338 GCF_000935625.1 Nanorana parkeri | reverse complement strand
GGGGCTCATTTTAACAGCTGATCCATCATAAAAAGAACACAAGACAAAGCTTTGGAAATTGTGAGGCTTTTTGGGGCAGGTTTCAGGGCTTGTTTGCACCAACAGCCATGCCCAGTTGAATCTTGTGTGTGTGCCGTAAAGTGCCAATGCGCTCAATTGAGCCACATTACACTGTTTCGTTCTTTGTTAGAACGTTATTGAAATGTCACCAGTGACATGTCATGAAGTTCTATGGGCTCACTGCAATACAATGTGGTTATACTGTGTCTCACTGCAGTGTGTTTAAAAACAGTACTGCATGCTATACTTGTTTTAAGTGCACACCACCAGAAAGCAGTTGTGTCAACTGTCACCAACCATGACAAGGCAACATTTTCTTGGCTTGTGTTAAGGCTGGAAAAACTAACCAGAGCAGCCTGAATGAAGATGGTGTGAACTAGCCCTCACTCCTTGCGATATTGCCCTACATGTATGGAGCCAGCATAAATGCTTATTTGCAAAATCTGACTAGTTTAGAGTTATGGAATGGTGTTTAGCGACAGCATAGAGTATTATCCTATAGGGGTTAATCCTTTAAACATGGCACAGGACTACAGAATGCAATCCCAAATACAAATACAAGATTTCTGTCACATTAAAAGAGCCATTAGTTTTAGGATGGAGACCTGTGTGATGTTTTATGACCTATAAAGAAAGCTGTAATTGTTCTCATAGTGTCCTAAATGTCCTCATCTGCTGCTTGACACAATCCGGGCTACTTTCCTTCATTACAGTTATCCAGAGAGTGGGTGTGCCAGCACTGGTGACTCCTGGTGAATGAAAGTAGTAAAAGAGAAGGGGTGACTGTCATACATCACATCTGCTGTGTCAAGCTATGATAATGCTGTATTACATGTACAGAAAGGTCAAATAGGGTTTAGGCATGTGTTACTATGGAGAGCTGAATATGAAAACCTAAGAGAAGAAGAGTCTCAGAATTCAGGGTAAACATTTGTAAAGTAAAGATGAGGGAATCTGCCTGGGTTTAATTTGTGAAAAGTTTAAAAAAAGTTCAGGATCTTTGTAGTGAACTTCTTCAAGTCTATGGGGAGGTATTCTTGTTATTCAATTCTGGCCATTTGTAGGGCAATAGGCAAACTTTTGTTGAACAAAAGGCATGAGAAGCCTAATACTGCCATGGGGGACTAATGCCAATATAAAAGCACACTATAGCACCGCATAGCACAGTTTCTCTCCTTATACAGAATTGGCAGCTCTCCCTAACAACATCACACACTTACAATATGGAAGCTGTGAGCCTGCTGTGAGAGAGGTGGTTTATCCACTTCTTTAGATTATTGAATATTGTGACTCAGCTAACCAGGGAAATGGCTATGTACCGTCTATGCCGGCATATAAGACAGGTTTTTAGACCCAAAAAACCTGCCCGAAAATCGGAGGTCGTTTATTTGTAGTCCTCTATAGCCGGTGTCATTCTGAACTGTATAATTTTACACTTTCCATTTCACTATATTGCACACAACACCTTTTTTTTCTTCTTACTTCCACCGCTCCAAGCTTGCTCCTGTGATGGACTACAATCTCAATACAAACTAGTAGTCCATCACTGGACCCATTTGTTTTGGAGCAGAGAGCCCGCACTGACCACCTGAGAGCCTAATTAGTGAGCCGCCTCCGCTGCACACACACGCACCTGTGAAACTCTGGACCCCTGGTGAGAGCCCGCACAGTCCACATGAGACCCTTTAGACATCAGGCGGAGAACCCAGAACTTCTAGTTCTCTATAGTTGATGCAGTTCTGCATTGCTGTATAATGGTATTGCTGGGAATTGTAGTTCTCTATAGTTGATGCAGTTCTGCATTGCTGTATAATGGTATTGCTGGGGATTGTAGTTCTCTATAGGTGTTGGTAGTCATTATTGCTGTGATTTATAGCCCGCTAAAGCTGATGGTATTCTGCGTTGTTGTGTAATGTATTGCTGGGAATTGTAGTTCTCTATAGCCAATGCCATTCTGCAATGCTGTACAATGTATTTCTGAGTTAGTGGCAGAACTACCAGGGTCGCAGCAGTCATTCACACGCACAGCCCTGACGAGGCATCCCTCCACTACCAGTGTGCTTTACATTTCCTAAACCGATAAATACATTCACACTACTGTTACATGGATGGCAAAAGTGGCAGACGGGGGCGGGTAGAATGCGGGGAAGAGGCAGAGCGGGAGGGGGGCCAAGTTGCCGCACCATGGGCCTCTGGGTTGTACTTGCCCCCTGGGCTAAAAGTTGCCAGTCAGCCCCTGCCCCTACCCCACTGGACAGTCAATAGGAAGTTTTCACATCATGCAGGCAATGATGTGGACATCTGAAGAAGGACTCTGCTGGAAGTAAACAAATGAAGAGAGAAACACTCTGGACCTGTGCATCATGTGACCATGGCTTTAGTTAATTTATCTTTTTTTACTAATTTTTTTAAATTATTATTATTATTATACAGGATTTATATAGCGCCAACAGTTTGTGCAGCGCTTTACAATATAGGGAAGACATTACAATCACAATACAAATCAAGACAAGATGGTAAGGAGTGCACTTTAATTGAATAATAATAATAATAATTTAGAAATAAAATTATTTCTAGCAATCATGTGGGGGGTGGGAGGATGATTATGTTTAACCCAAATATTGGCTTTAAACAAAGTGTATTGTATCCTTTACCACCTACCTTGGTTATATTTTTATTACAAAAGGTTATAAAGATGATGATGATATGCTATTTCTGAATATTAATACAATGCTCAGCTAATATCTGATAAATAATATACCATTGAGGGTTTGACGCAAACAAAATAAACATGTTAGTTCTAGTGCCTTTATAACACACGGCTGAATAGAGCACGTTTAATTGTGTAAACTGGATAAAGTGCACTGCTTGTAGTAGACACTTTGTAATAACATTACCAGAGGGAAAACCAGGAAAACCAATAGTTTTGCTTTTTCACACCTATGACACTTGGTCACCATGCAGAATCAGATTAACCCCAGGGCAGCATTTGCTTTCAGTCACATGTGGCCACCCACACTTTTCACCAGTGCTTCTAGACAAAACAAAGTAAACAAAGAAAGAAAAAAGAAAGAAAGAAAGATTGACTTTGACTGTAATAGATCTATATAATCATACACGTTTAAGGTATAACACAGATTTCAAATATGGTATTACAACATAACAGCCTTTCTGCAAATAGTAGTTTGTATGTGTATAACAGCTTGGAACACAAAGTATACCGGCTGTATGTGCTATAATATGAGAGCTGGTGAGGCTATATTGATGTCAGCCTGCATGTTAATCAGCATTAGACTGAGAAAGGAGTACTACTCCTGCTCTTGTAAACTGATATTAAATCTAGGGGATCTCCTTTCTTTACTGTCCTGCACAAGGTCACCCCATTATTTCTCCTCTCAGATTGAAGGTTTTTGCTCATGTGAGGTCCCTTTTTCTATAAGTTTTGATAATGCTGATGGGCATACTGCTTTAAGCTTACTTTGCTCTTTACTATAGGAAAAATATTCTTAAACAATAGGTATACATTTTACAACCACCATACTAAAGAATAAAAATAATAAGCACTGAGGAGACCGAAAGTGGAAAACATTTTTTGTTGATTAGCAGGAGTCTCTATGCTTGGAATCCCAAGTGATTGTTATAACAGTAATGCCGAGTTGCTCTGAGGTTACTACTGCTCAGAAAGCTACTTGACTCTCTTCAGCTATATGCATCCTAGTCTTAGAAATCCATTGTTCTTCAATTGGGAATATGCTGTACACCCCTTCCTTGGAAATTAAAAAAAACTATTACTTTTTAATGTATAGCAGTATTGTACACAGAAAGTTGGTCAGTTCAAAGTAGTAGTAGCCCTGAAGTCTCTGTATTAGTATCAGAATATTTAATAGTAATTAAAGGAGTGGATAGGTGTTCATCTGTCTAGACAACACCCTAAGAAGGGTTAATAGCTACCATAATGGTGCTTACAGGACTAAGTGTCTGAGGGGTCATTGAGGAGAAAACCACAGTGCCTTATTGAGAGTTGCCAATCAGCACAGAATATGTCCATATGCTAAGGTTTCAGCCATCCTCCTTCCTACACAAATACAAAACTGCATTTTGATGAAGGGGTCTGTGGACAGGTTTAATCAACTCTGCCTGAAAGTGGGCAACCTCTTTTACATTCCCAAAAATAAAATACATCATAGAGAAAGAAAATGGACATGAAAAAGAAACAATTAAAACATATATATGACATAAACAGAAGCACTTTACAGAGTACTTGGAGCCACTCACCCCCTTTCTCTGCCTTCAGAAGACTTTTCAGGATAATTAAAAGCCAAACAACATAACTGTGTATTTTTGAATTTTGGGGAAAAACAAATTAACAGCAGAACATTGTACAAACAGAGAGCAAAACAATGGTCATTATTTCTGTAATAGGAAAAGATGCCCTCTGACCAGTATTACATTCTGAAAATATTAACACTGGATGGCTTACAATTTTAAAATGATAAAACATAACAGAGACAAAGAAACCAGTTCTTACAATGAATCTGTTGATGGAGTTGTGGAGACTGGAAAAACAGATGTCTATTATTATGTAAGTTATGGTAATTAACAAAACCTAAATAAGACAAGTTTTTTTTTTTCTGATAATGTGTCACTTCCACACTGCCCCTCTTGAGCATTAGAATACACCCTGTACATGATGGCCTCATTGTCTACTGTCATAAAAATTCACATTTTGCATTTGAGCTGCCACTGAATAAGAGCTCCCAGCTGTCATGGAAATGTATTCAGTATCACTTCCAGTTAATTTATCTAATTTTAATTCTATTATTATTTTATTATAATTATTTAAATGCCCCGAGCAACAATTTAAAGTAAAAACAAATAAACAGTGGGAGTTCCGTCTAATTTGTAAGTGATCTGAAAGGTCTTGTGAAAACAAAATCATTATAGAAATTTCCTTGCACATATTTAATAATTAGATGTTTTAAGGAATTCCTTCAAACTGCAAGATATGCTTTTGATTACCTGTCAATTGGGATGTTATATGTTCATCTTTTCCCAGATATGTAAAGCAGTTGATGCTGGAAATACCTTTTATTTAGAAATGTATTTTCAGATCAGTGGGCATAATAACCAGGCTCTCCATCTTAAAGTGTGCTTATTTGATTGGGCATTTGACCTGTTCTTTATAGGGTAAATTCAGGGTAATTTTTTTTGTAATTTGAACATTTCAAAGGGTTGATCTACCAAAAACTAGTATATCTGTGGTGGTTAAAGGCTAGAGGGATGAATTTCTCACTGTTTTTACATCTCTTGGGAACTATAGCAGGAGACAATATGACAGTACTGTATGTTCTACATGTTGTTGTTTAAACTGAACCTGTACTTTACCTATCCATCGCAAAGTAACAAGTATACATGATGGCCAAGCCCCTCCACTGCTGATACTTATACAAACACTCACTTGCTGTCGCATTAACCTTCAAAAGCCACATGAAACACACCAAACATCCAAGTATGTAGGAGCACATTACTCTCTTGACTTTTGTCCACAATGCAACCAATCACCAGGTTTAAGAGTTGTCATGTGTGAACTTGGTGTGGGTCCTCAACATTTCAAAATGAAATATTAGGCTCCATAACACAGGCCGTTACATGGATAAGAAAGAATGTAATACAAAGGTCACAGCCATATATGTGGAGGCCCAACTGATTTCTACATCTATCTCTTATACCTTTGTACAAGATCCTTTACAACATATGTCCTGGTAGGTTTGTTTGTTGTTTTAAACATATTTTATAGCTTATCAGATTGCCCTTTGAGATAATGCTGAGATTACATTGAGTATTTTTGCTATTGTCTGCTAGGATAGGATTGGGGATGATTCTCGTTGTGTGTGCCCGGACGCCCACCTGGTTGATTTGTTGCATCGCTTCTCCCACCTGTGTTATGATTTCATTTAGTTTTTTATCTATTTTTGAGCCATGATGTAAGAAAATTTTGTTAACCACAATGTATGTATACAGTATATTATAACTTGGCTGAAACTCAGCATATCAATGGTATCAATTAGGGATGCACAGATACTTTTTGAGTATCAGTGCCGATACTTAGCATTTTCATGAGAACTACCAGGGTTGCAGAGGTTGCAGCTGGGACCTGGCTGTGGCACTCCACCACTGTCCTGAAATCATTAGTCTGTATTGTTTTAGAAAAACTGTGACATGACAATAAACAAAAATGTATCAGTACTCGTACTTGTAAGTACTCGGCAAGTACCAGTACTCGTACTTGCAAAACTGGTATCTGTGCATCCCTTTATTTATACTTATAAAAACAAAATCGTACATTAAAACAGAGATGTACAAATCCCAGGAGCTCCGTGTGCTCCTTACAAATGACAGCTGCCTCCTATTTTTTGAATTTTTCTCTAGTGTAGTCTTGGAGCTCAAAAGTATCGGTACATGTATTCGTACTTGTACCGAGTACTGTACTTGGTATCTGTGCAACCCTAGTATCAATGTTTACTTGTTATGAGTTACTCATAATGCTTGTCTTTACATTATAGTGTATGCCCATAAGCTCCTAAAGAAGCGGTGATACTGGGAAATGTGTAGAGCAAGAGCTGAGCACCTCCCCATGGAAAAATATCTACACTGAGTGGCCAGATTATTATGACCACCTGACGTTTGTAGGCAAATTAGCCACAATTTCACACTGAAGCTGCTAGAGGGCCAGACCATTATAAATAGGGAAGCAGGTTGTTTACCACGACAGTAAAAGTGATTTTTTTTCTGAAGATATGGGTAAACAACGCGATTTAACAGCCTTTGAACGTGGAATGATTGTTGGCGCTGGGAGCCATTGTGGTGCCTAAAAAGTCTGTTTCTTTCTGTTCTTTCATATCCTTTCTTGTGGCACTGGCTAAACCCCCATGCATCCTTGTTACAGGCTGTTACTTGCTTGGATCAGGGCCTACAATCTAGAAATATAACTCCACCATTTTCGAATGTAATAATATAACTTAAACCTCCCACGAGTGTATAAATTAATTATTTGTATTGATAGGAAGTGGTTCACTTTTCTTAATAATGTAAACGTACTTTTTATGCTTCTGAACTTTTGAGTGATGCCTGTTTTCCTCGCTCCTAATACTGTTTCTACTTTTTGCATACCAATTATTAAATGGCTAGTTCATCCTTGACTACATATGTCAACATGTCTTACTCTGAAGCTAAAAGTGTATACAGTAGACACACCTTAACTGAGAGCTATAAGGTGACAATGCTGGTACTGATTAGGGAGCCCCTATGAAACAATGTTGACGTAAAACCCATTATTGACAAGAACACCAGGCTGAAAAAAAAAAGACTAGAAGAAAAGAATAACAACAATGGAACTACAGGAGGGTGAACGTGTATTGGATTATTTGTAACTTTTAGGATTAAATACACTTTAAACTTGTTAGCACAGTATAAAGGTGCCCATAAACCTATTGATTATCGTTCAGAAATCATCCAGAAATGGTCTTTCAAACGATAATTGATCAGTTGATGAGAACAATGATTTTTTTACTGTACTCCTGCTGACTTTTTTCAAAGGGTGAGGCTGGAAAACTTTTTTTTTTGATCGTACAAAAATCGATGGATTAGTGGTGATTTCGTACAAAAAAAATCGCAACATGAACACTGCACATGCGCAAGCGAAAATCCATTCTGTAGATCGTTGAAATTCGGTTAGTATTGCTGACGAATAATGATCAAAATGACATTGGTCTGTGCTTGATGGGCTATTTGAGCTAGGATCGAAAGAGGGTTCTTGGCAGCAATGAAAATTCCCGAACGAAAGTCGCAGTGTATGGCCATCTTAAGAACTCACGGGGTTCTAATGATGCTTATTAAGGACATGTGGAAGGAGCTGCAAAATGTAATCATGGAGGGGTTAGAAATTAGGTTTTAGTTATTCAAAAAACGTCTTAACCACAAGCCCTATGTAAAGTGAATGCAATGACAGACATTTGACAAGTGCACAAGATTATCATATATCTTTCAAATGAATAGCACAGGAAGCTTTTTATTATAACCTGTAGAGAACATAAATACCACATCAGCAACATTTTTATCACCAGTTTCATCAAAGGAAAACTGGTGGCTGCTCTGTTCATTCATTGATTTTCTCCATTTGTAAGCCGTGTTGTGTTACAAGCATAAAATATTGTTAAGTATTTTAGTTCTGCCAGACAAGCAGCAGCTGTGCTGCATTTGCTTTCCTTGTTTTAGGGCATGCTATTTAGTGATGCTCATCAGACCATTTCACCAGCACTGAGTAACTTTCTGCATACAGGAATCTTTACAAGCAGTATGCAGTAACATTACATAAAGTTGTGGTCTTAGGTAGAATTTCAAAGTACTTTTTATAACTCATATGATGGACACAGTAGAATTACATACTCTGAGAAAACTGAAAATTAGTAAATGTCATTGGAGCTTAGTGGCTGTTTATTAAAGAGGAACTCCAGCTAAAACAGATTTTTGTTTTTTAACAGTGGGAAAAAAGTTAGATGTTCTGGCCCCTTTGAAAAGATGTCCATTTACTTCTTAAACTGCATTCAACCTTTTAATTGTTGGTATCTTCATTAGAGATCTCCTGTCAATTTATCTTCCAAATCTCCCCAATGAAGTTACAGTCAGCAGTAAAAGCATGGCAAGGGTTTTAATCCTTCATTATGCTAAGCAAAACTAAAGAAAGGACAAGAATGTTCAGCGTAAGAATTATCAAATAAACCAGCTGTGAACTAGACAATTTATTTGGCTCAAATTTATTAAATTAACGTACAATAAATAATCACATTTTTTTAAACACATGCAGATCAATTTGCAGTTTCTATAGTTAATAGTTCATTAAATACTGCAGTCACTAATCAAAGCAGAAAAAAAAATATTGCACAAAGTATGCTAATGTTCACAATGTAATGGCAATGAATTCCATAGGATTATCATTTACCTAATTTTATTGAATTTGGCTGAAAGTAATGGAAAGTATAGTTCATTTGGGCCCAGGGTAGTAGAAAAATGCTGAAAGAAGGGTCTTATGCAAAATAAAGCAAATACATAGATGAAGTGAACACATGACAGGGTTGAAGGGGTGGCAGGCAGTTATATGGATAGGTGTAAAGAATAACAGAATAGAAGGTGCTTTTACCAGATTGATGAAGATGTCTCAGGGAGAAGGGTTCTTCTGAGGTAAACTGTAAGGAGAAGCAGGGTGGTGATGTTCACAGGCTGGACAGCATTTGAGGAGCTTCCCACCTTGTTTGTTAGATTTTACTATGCTTTTATTTTGTCGGTCATGGCAGTGAGTTGGTGGTTTAAAGGCCTTTAAATGCATTTATTTGTGTCAACGTGTGAGTGGGAATCCTTCTAAAGTATGATGACCCCCCCTTAAGTGCTATCCAAATGTTAAGGTCAGGTATTGATGTACGGATGTGTATTCTGCTGTACGTTTCTGATACCTTCCTCAAGGTGGTGTAGTGCTGCTGGGGATTATCACATAACATAATATGGGCCACAAAGACAATTCTCAGGTTGGATGTTTATTTTTGGTGCCTTCAATCCATTTTCTTGTTATTTCTTGTTAATTATTGTTATTTAATGGTTGTAACTGTGTTCTTTGATAAAAGGCTGCTATGGCTATTCAATTTCAGTGGTCCAGTGGTGAGTACAGTCTAGCAGCCCTGTTAGTGGGCTCCCTCTGAAATACCTTGGCAAGGAAAGAAATACCATGGCATTAAAAGCAATGCAAATCCTAACAATTAACTTTTGTTATTTGTTCCCTTTTGGTCTGGTAAATATATCATTGTAAGTGCTCAAAGTGTTCAAAAACATATCTGTTTATTCTCCCAGGAATCTTGTTAGCTATTTTTTTCTTGTGCTCTCTGCATATGTTGCATGCCTATCAGTTACATTGTTCCCAGTTATCTCTGGGGACCACAGATCCATGCTCCCCTTGTTCTGTCCAGTTTCTGTTCTCCTGATACAGTAGGGTGAATGATCATTGTTACCCTAGGACAGGAAGCAGGAAGTATGATACTGGCAGAATTACCAGGTGAAACCATAGGAAAAAAAATGAAAAAATAGGAATGGTGTACCATAGGAATGCCACCACATCTTAGAACTGATCCACTGCAATTTATTACATTTTTGTTTTTGGGTTTAGATACACTTTAATCATTTATACGTAGCACATGATCCATCCAAAGTTTTTAATATAGAAACACTTAAACCCAAACAGCAAAATTCACAGTTAAATCAATAAATTGTATGTAAATCATTTTATCTGTCAACATATTTATGAATCTGTTAAGCCAATTTTGCGATTTCTGTACCCTGCCACCATGGGTGTAACTTTACTGTCTCTGTTACAATTATACACAGCCACATGAGCTAATACTAAGGCTCTCTGCTGCTGCACATGGAATTACAGGAAACTGATATAAACACAAATTTAGGTACTTATATAAGCTGTCATTTAAATGACTACTGTCACAAAAAATAGTGCATTCTGATAACAGTAAATATACAGTATATGAAAGGAGAGCGTTCAGCATACAAATTTCCCACTTTTACAGACACACCAAGATATTTGAGTGGTTGTATCAGTAGTTTTTTTTTAAACAAATTAAATAATGAAAATGCAAGTGTGCTACTGAAAGTGTATTGTCTGGGGATCCAAATAGCATTAGTGAATCACTAATATAGAGGGGTACAACCTGTTCAGGAGGGACAGATGTGGGAGAAGGGGAGGGGGGG
>NW_017306717.1:5691-44915 GCF_000935625.1 Nanorana parkeri | reverse complement strand
CACAGAAAGTAGTAAAAAAGGAGTAAATAATAGTGGGCTCACTCCAGTCAATATAGGAAATCCGTCGGCACATGTAAGTATAACTACAAACGGACGACCGAAATCAAGGCAGAATAATAACAATAAAAATAGTGGGGAACAACAAGGTAGTAAACTTTTGTCCAACAAAAAGAGAGGAATTAAATGTATGTACACCAATGCTAGAAGTCTGGCAAATAAAATAGAGAAGCTTGAAATTAGGCTAATTGAAGAGGACTTCGACATAGTGTGCATAGCGGAAACCTGGCTGGACAGCACGCATGACTGGGCTACTAATATAGAGGGGTATAACCTGTTCAGGAGGGACAGAGGTGGGAGAAGGGGGGGGTTTGCATTTACGTTAAAAATAATCTAAATATGCATATAAGGGGCGATATCATGTCAAGTAATGGAGAAGACGTGGAATCCTTATGGCTAGATCTAGATATGATGTACACAAGCCGTAAAATTATTGTGGGTATTTGCTATAAACCTCCAAATATAGGGGAGGAGGCGGAAGCAAATCTACACTCCCAAATAGAAAAAGCTGGGAGGGAGGGCAATGTAGTCATGATGGGCGACTTCAATTACCCGGACATCAATTGGGCTAATGGCACCTCAGGTTCTACAAAGTCTGGCCGTTTTATGAACATGTTGCGAGACAATTTCATGGACCAGATGGTGGAGCTTCCAACTAGGAAAAATGCCATCCTAGATTTAATCATCACTAATAATGCAGAGTTAATTGAGGATATTGTAGTTGGGGAGACACTGGGTAATAATGATCACAATGTGATTACTTTCAGTATTGAATACAGGAAAGGGAAGTGGGCTGGATGGACAAGAACCCTAAATGTCAGAAGGGCCAACGTTGATAAGCTATGCCACCCAGTGGGGGACATAAAATGGGAAAACGTATTTCACAACCTAAACTCGGACCAAATGTGGGACAGTTCTAAGAACACATTACATATTGGTATTTCTAAGTGCATACCTTTGGGTAACAAAAGCAAAAGATCAAAGACTAAACCTATATGGCTAAACAAAACTGTAAAACAACACATCTAAGGCCAAGAGAGTGGCATTTATAAAATATAAGATGAAGGGGACGGCATTGACGTTCCTTAACTACAAAGAATGTAATAAAAGATGCAAACTAGTAATCCGGGCAGCTAAAATAGAGTGCGAAAATCATATTGCCACAGTTAGTAAAAAAAAAATAAAAAAATTCTACCAATATATTAACAGTAAAAAGGTGAGAAAAGAGCAGATAGGCCCAATAAAGGACGGAAACGGGAAGTTAGTCACAAATGACAAGGAGAGGGCCGAGGCGCTGAACACTTGTTTCTCCTCAGTATACACTAAGGAGGGAAACGGGTTTGACATCCATGATAAAACATATAGTTCAATACAAAATATACCTAAGTGGTTGACGGAAACCGGGATACAACAAAGACTTAAACTACTTAATGCAAATAAAGCATTGGGACCAGATAATCTACACCCCAAGGTACTTAAGGAACTAAGCAAGGCTATAACAAGACCATTATGACTGGTAGAGTCCCAAGTGATTGGCTGAGGGCTACAGTAGTCCCGATATTCAAAAAGGGGGCAAGATGCCAACCGGGGAACTATAGACCGGTGAGTCTGACATTGGTAGTTTGTAAACTGCTAGAGGGCATGATTAAGGACTATTTGGTAGAATTTGTTGAGGATAATGGCATAGTTAACGACAATCAGCATGGGTTCAGGAAAGACCGTTCCTGCCAGACTAACTTGCTAACTTTTTATGAGGGGGTTAAGTAGAGATCTGGATGGAGGGAGGCCGGTGGATGTGGTATATCTGCATTTCTCAAAGGCATTTGATACGGTACCACACAAACGCTTACTACACAAGCTGAGATCTATGGGCATAGATGAAGTGGTGTTTACGTGGATAAAGAACTGGCTATGGGAACGCGTCCAGATAGTATCCATAAATCGCACATTTTCAGACTGGGCTAGTGTAATGAGCGGTGTACCTCAGGGTTCAGTGCTGGGTCCCATATTGTTCAATCAATTTATTAAAGACATCGCGGAGGGTGTGAATAGCAATGTTTCAGTGTTTGCAGACGATACAAAAATAGGGAGGGTATTAGAAATGGACCAAGACAGTATAACATTACAGGAGGACATGGATAAAATAGGGGAGTGGGCAAGTATATGGCAGATGAGGGTTAATGTCGATAAATGCAAAGTAATGCACTTTGGAAATAAAAGTAAAAAAATGGGTTATACAATTTGGGTGTTCAGAAATAGAAAACAGATTTTGGGCTTATGGTAGACCATAAAACTGAATGGTAGCTTGCAGTTCCAGGCTGCTGTAAACAAAGCAAGTAGTGTCTTGTCCTGTATTAAGAAGGGGATGTATTGCAGAGACAAGTCTATAATTTTGCCACTTTATAGATCGCTGGTTTGACCTCATCCGGAGTACGCGGTCCAGTTTTGGTCACCAGTATTCAGAAAAGGTGTCCTTGAGCTGGAGAGAGTCCAGCGGAGGGCAACCAAACTAATTAGGGGAATGGAGGACCAGAGCTATGAGACAAGGCTACTAAATGTAAACATGTTCACGTTAGAAGTAAGGAGATTCAGGGGGGATATGATTTTCATGTACAAGATGTACAATGGTGACAGCAAAAAAACTCTTTAAGATTAACCCCATTACAAAAACTAGAGGCCACCACCTAAAATTGGTGGAAAAAAAATTCCAGCACAAGGGGCGAAGGGGGTTCTTCACAGTAAGAGCGGTTAGTTTCTGGAACTCACTGACACCGATAGTGATTGCAGCTAAGAGTGTGGAATTGTTCAAGAAACTTTTGGATGATTTCCTGAGAGACCGTAATATACAGGGGTACAAGTACTCCTAAGAATGAGATGAAACATGAGCAATAGGTTGGACTTGATGCACTTATGTCTTTATTCAACCTCAAATACTATGTAACTATGTAACTGTTCTTCTTAGCCCCTGTGATGTCATCACAGAGCCTGAAAAAATATGTAGCTGTGGAGCTAGGGGAAAAGGGATCCACGGCAGTGGTGTAACCAGAGTTGCGGGCGCCCGACGCAGAACAAATGTTTGCGCCCTCGCCCCACACACACAACCATCATATCACCACCTCATCCATACTGTCCCTCTGGTTGTAAGGATAATTCAATACAATACATTATACAGCAATGCAGAATGAGAATGGCATCCGGCTACAGAGGACTACAAATCCCAGCAATACATTATACAACAATGGAGAATGGCAACTTGCTATAGAGGGCTACAAATCCCAGCAATACATTATACAGCAATGGAGAATGGCATCCAGGTATAGAGGACTACAAATTCCAGCAATACATTATACAGCAATGCAGAATAATATGAAGCTGCATACTCTGTGTTGCTCACCAGGGCTGTGCGGCATCCCAGGAGGCTGTGCAGGGTCTGACCAGGGCTGTGTTGGGGTCTCAGGAGCCTGTGCGGGGTGTCAGGAAGCTGTGCATGGTCTGACCAGGGCTCTGCGGGATCTCACCATTGCTGTGCGGGTCTCACCAGGGCTGTGCAGGTGAGTGCAGGTGGCGCTGTGAACAGGCACTATGAGGTCCCCACAAGGCTGCCCTGAGGATCCCAGCAAGTGCAGAACCTTATGGCAGCCGAACCTGTTAAAAAAATGTAAAGGGCCGGTATCGCATTTTAGTATAATGCATTTTCACAAGAACTTGTGACAATGCCCAGTATCTGCACTAATACCAACACTGGTATCGGTGCATCCTTAATCCCATCCATCCCCCCTATAGGCATTAGACTCCCCTATATTATCCCTATAGGCAGAAGATCCCCACCATAGGGGTGTACAGGGACAATGAAGGCATGCTGGGACTTGTAGTTCCCTGTGTTATATGTGTGTGTGTGGGGGGGGGTGTACAGGGACAATGAGGGCATGCTGCGACTTGTAGTTCCCTGTGTTATATGTGTGTGTGTGGGGGGGGGGTGTACAGGGACAATGAAGGCATGCTGGGACTTGTAGTTCAACTACAAGTCTGAAAATGCCCTCATTATCCCTGTACACCACATATCCCCCTGGGAACTACAGGTCCCAGCATGTCCTCTTTGTCCTTGTGTACAATAAATTGCACGTTTTTGTGCGCAGATTGTGTAACACTAATGTAAATTGGCAAAAGCGCATTATACACGCTTTAAAAATGTGGAAAACGCACATAACTGCAGCAAACACGCATTGTTGAGCATTGCCAACGAAGTCTATGGGGACAAGAAGTGCAGAATCGGCCACAGAGAAGTTCATGTACTTTTTTCCAGTGACATATGTGAACACCGCAAATCATGTAAAATGTTTCATGTCAATCACAGCCTAAAAACAGAAGCACCACAGGCTCTGCCACCCATTCTATAGGCCAAATGCAGAACATCTGCTCATCATCATCACCATCATCACCCAGTAGACAGGTGTTCTGTACACACGTATACACTTAGTTAATGCAGTATTTGAACTTGAGTTCCTGGTGGCTTTTAATGTGTTGTAAGAGTTGTGGGAGTACATGAGCATGTGCAGGTCCATTGCCTCTACCAGGGACATTCTTTTACTCTGCCTTGAGGCTCCCCCCTACCTCCCTCCATATGTTATAAGTAAACAGCATCCCTGGCATCCCTTTAGCTGTAGAAGCTCCGAACTCCTCCCCCTCCATCACACAGTGCAGAATTCGGGACTAGCCCTCTCTCTGCTATATGGTAGCAGTGGAGCCAGGCACACACCACTGAACGGCTGTGCCTGCAGTGCCCATAAACATCATTTGGCACCCAGGGAAGGCGCCCCCCTGTCCCCCCTCGCTACGCCACTGTTCCACGGTGCACCCTTTGTCACTTCCCAATGAGGTGACTGGTAACACAGTACATAAGAAGCTGCCTTGGGTGACTGGTCTCAGGAAATTTGCCCCCTGTATCCAAGTAAAGGCTGTGCTTTAGGAAGAATTACAAGATACTGCAAGCAGTGGTAAAGCTATTTTCTACATCAGGTGCAATACTAGGAATGATGGGAGGCCTGTCGTTATCACAACAAATGTGTACTTGTCATTATTGAACCTTACCTACTATGTAACTATTTAGGTTATGTAAAATTCATGAAAACATCATCTATTTTTTGGTTTCTTTCTTAAGGTTTTGTAATTTTTGCACCTGTTCTGGCAAAGTGTTGATATTATCTTGCTAAGCTGCCAAGAAGTCCTCTCATGACTGGATTCTCAAACCTTTGCATTTGCTTTTCAAGTAATGTAAGTATCTGGAAGTGGCAATATGTATCAATTACAAAATGAGACTCCTCATTTGCATTTAGAAATGACAAATTTCATGTTTTGCAAATTCAATAAACCAAATGTATCTCAGGTGTAGGTGTATTCACTGAATGTTAATATGGCACAAGATCTTGCATTTTCACATAAACTTATCATTAAAGTGTTCACTTTGCTAACACTTAATTGAAGGTTTTTAACCTAGCTACAGTAATTATTGTTTAAAATCTAATGATTGCTTAACCCATGTTTCTTGATTTTTCTCAGATGTCAAAAAGGACAGAGCAAACATTGCATTCCTACCAAAACTATCATGTGTGATGAGACCCCTTGGCAAGAGCGTTAGAGAGCCGCTGTCTCTCTAATCTTCATCTCAAAAGTCATTTCTCTAATGATAAATAGTATCCATTGCTCTCCTAAATATCATATACAACTTCCCAAACAGGGGCGTAACTAGGAATCACAGAGCTCAGTAGCAACATTTTGTATGGGCCCTCCTACCCAAACTGCAACCCCTTTCCCACCTCCTACCTACCTCCAGAACACGTTCCCATGTTTGCGCCATCTCCTTCTCTTCAGCTCTGCTCCTGCTGGCTCTGACATCAGAGCCGAAGAACAGATCACTATGCCACTCACTGCTGAGTGACCAGAGGACCTGCGGAGCCTACCTGACATCAGGCAGAGCCCACCTGCGACCACACACAGCCCACCTGCGACCCCGTACAGCCCACCTGAGATCCCGCAGAGCCCACCTGAGATCCCACACAGCCACCGAGAGTGACCCTGCAGAGCCCACCATAGGCTCTCTATGGCGGGCTCTGCAGGGTCTCAGGTGGGCTAGTTGGGGTCCCCTTCCCTGCACACCAGTTACCTGTCAGCCCCGATCAGCTCTCTGCTGGGACCCCGTCTCCTCTACCTTCGCCACCGGGCCACTACAGTTTGTATTTTATAAAAAAAATACAAACCCCAGTGGTGATTAAATACCGCCAAAGAAAGCTCTATCTCTCCCTAAAAAATTGTATCAAATTTGTTTCAATGCAGTTTTGCATGACTGAATAAACGTCAGTCAGAGTACCGCAGCGTTGAATACTGAAAAATGGCCTGGCCAGGAAGGGGGTGTAAACACCTGGTCTTCAAGTGGTTAGGTATGGCTCTCTAGGCATTTCACGGGGTAGTAAAGCTTGCTTCATCCAGAGGACATCTGCGGATTTCTAGAAGCATCTATGAATAATCATTATGAGACAAAAGGTAAACATGATGCATATTCACATATTATGCTATAATGACAATTTCCTTCTCATGTTCATCTACATACTGAAGTGTTTTTTTTGCCCAAGGATATCACAGATGATAACCTATGATCCCCTACTACAACATGTACATGAGTATCAACTGGATTGTAGAGGCCACCAGGGATGTATAAATATAATTGCTGCAATATAAAACAAATTAGAAAAAAAATAATCACTTGCTCTTTATAGTTCATCCACTTCATATTCCCCGTGAGCATAAAACAAACTTTTTTTTATATTCACCTAATCCCTGCATCCACCAAAAGTGCAGTCTCCCACGCTGTTAGAAGCTGCATACGGCGTGTGCTGGTTACTACTTAAAGTGGTGCACGCTGTGTACAGCTTCTGAGAAGATACGCTATTAGCATAGCGGGAGCGATGCAAAAAGCGCAGCCGGCTTCCTTGCTATGCTAATAGCGTATGTTCTCAGAAGCTGCACACAGAGCGCCCGCGTAATCTCAATACAAACTAGTAGTCCATCACTGGACCCATTTGTTTTGGAGCAGAGAGCCCGCACTGACCACCTGGCGGTCCGCATTGGCCACCTGAGAGCCTAATTAGGGAGCCGCCTCTGCTGCACACACACGCACCTGTGAAACTCTCTGGACCCCTGGTGAGAGCCCGCATAACCCTCCTGAGACCCTTTAGACATCAGGCGGAGAACCCAGAGCAACAGAGTATGTAGCGTCATATTATTCTGCATTGCGCTGTGTAATCTATTGCTGGGATTTGTAGTCCTCTATAGCTGATGCTGTTCTGCATTGCTGTATAATGGTATTGCTGGGAATTGTAGTTCTCTATAGCTGATGCTGTTCTGCATTGCTCTATAATGGTATTGCTGGGAATTGTAGTTCTCTATAACTGTTGGTAGTCATTATTGCTGGGATTTATAGTCCTCTATTGCTAATGTTATTCCGCATTCTTGTGTAATGTATTTCTTGGAATTGTAGTTCTCTATAGCCAATGCCATTCTGCAATGCTGTACAATGTATTTCTGAGTTAGTGGCAGAACTACCAGAGTCGCAGCAGTCATGGAAGGCACCCGGCATACAACATACGCTCCTCTGCATAATGTTTAACTCTTGACATGTTGGCCTGAGAGCCACACTGTTGCTTCTCCCTATGTGCTGGGATCAGCACTCAAAGAGATGCGCCAAAAGGGAGGCACTGCCTGCTGTTTGCAAAGCAAGATAATTCAAGCCGTGATTTGTCATAATTGTGATGATTATGGCTTACAGCTCATGAAAACCCCAAATCCACAATCTCAGAAAAGTAGATTATTACATGCAATCAATAAAACAAGGATTGTACATAGAACAATATCGGACATCTGAAAAGTACCAGCATGCATATGTACTCAGTACTTGGTTTGGGCCCCTTTTGCCGCACTTCTAATTATTCGAGTTTCACCTGTATATTAAAATGTTAAAATGTTGAACAATACAAAGCCACAAACTTTGCATTTGTGGCTGATTTTTTTAAAATTTTGGGTTTAAAATAACTGTGGGAGTGGTTATAAGAGTTGTTCAGAAGAGTCTCAAGATGATCTGCAGAACAGGCAGCATACAGACATCTCTACTTTCTCTTGAAAAAATAGGTAAATCTATGGCATATGATTTAGCCATGACAAAAGAAATGGACCCTGAGCATAGCCTTTCTGTATGGCTTTTGAAAGTGCCATGTGTAACACAACCAGTAATTTTCAGCTATTTTCATCAAATGACCTATTCAGATGACATGTTTCCAAAATACAAAAATCCTTTGTTTTTTCGCTTTGGTAAGTAAGCTCTAATTAATTTCATGAGCAGCTCCTTTGTTGCTGTGCCAATTTTTAATGATGTGCCTACGTGTCTATAAAACAAGAGCCAGTCTCTTTCAACCATATGTGATATTAGGCATTGTTAATGATTTTGTGTGTGTCTATCTTCCCAAAAGTGGTTTAAACAGATAGAGAGACATGACATTTCTGGTGCTGAACGTCTCTCAGCAAATGAGAAGTGCAGAACATTACTACTGTCAAAAAATTAATCGAGATGCTCAAGTGGCAGTTTATAAATGTTGAAAAGAAATGTGTCTCAGTTTTCCAAGAGTTGTTACTGTTGTGCCATAATAAAGTGGTTCACTCACACTTGCTTTAGAGGTGGAATGAACATGTACAACAGATAATTAGCAGAGTAGGATGATTTACAAAGTAAAGAAGAAAAACCACATAGTAATGAAAAATTTTCATTCTGCAATAAGTGTTTCTCATGCTCATAAACACCTCGGTTTGCAGCCTGTGTGTTAATGAGTTCAGTAGATTTTTATGGTTTTGTACACTGTTCACTATATCGGGGTTATCACTTAGCTATCCCATTAACAAGTGCTATTATTGCCAAGTATTTAATCATAAGTTACAATGTGCCAATTAAAATCTAGACATCCTGAGCCTTATTACAAACTTTTAATGATACCATACAATGTGAGGAATTACAGGTACCTAGATGCAGTTTTTTGTATGCACTTAAGCTTAGAAAAATAAGAAGCAATAACAAGAGTTTGTTAATCAAAGAAAGTTTACAGTAAGATAAGACTAGGAAGCATAGTGGTACAAAATACAAAGTAAAATTAAAAAAGTACCATAGCAATGCTTTATTTAGCAGTTTCTCAGCTTAGGCCTTTGTGTACCATAAATTATTACAATAAGATTTGAAATATCATTAAATCATGGAGAGGGTAATGACAATGCACCTCTACCCTGCTTATTGGCTACCACAAATGCAAGCAAACTGGGTCCGGGGTCAGAGGGGATGTTAAGGATTAAGGGGAGGCCCATTTATTTCACAATAGACATATATATATATATAACCATTATTGTAAAAAATATTGTATTCAAATAATTACTGTATATGTGGTTTCTCCCATTTCTATATGTGGGCCTTTTACTCCTTTGTCACAGATTAGCAGTAAAGCAGATCTGATTGTTTGGTTCTGTTAGCATGTGATTTTTGTAAAAATCATGTACGCAGTAACGCGCAAGGATCTGCACGTAGGCATGGCCAAGCATGCACCTATGTCTGCATAAATGCATGTAGAAGTTTTCCAATTTGAAGATCCACCTTGGCTAATACAAAGGTACCTGGTATTACATGGTTAATTAATTGGGTGTGGACTGCCTATTTAAACCTTAGCCTCAGCAAGGGAAGTTGTTGAGTGGTCATCTGCTTCTGCTCCCTGTGACTTGACCTATGTTGGCTTCTCTTGTGATTTGATGAAACAGATGCACCCTGCTCAGTACGGTGCATCTATTTAATCTAAATTATTTATATAATTAGCACAGCAGCTTTTCATCTTTTTATATTTATTATTTTGAGACAGCTTCCATAGTGCAGAGTTTGTTTATATTCATCTTATCTTGTGATTTCACCTGGCTTGTTTTGACTCTGTGACATCTTGATCCCCTGGCTTCTGACTCCATCTCTGTATCCTGACTATGCTTCCTGGTTGCTGTTTTGTACCTTCTCTGCCTGGCTGTGCTTGACCTTGGCTTGCTTCATGACTTCATTGGATTACTCCCTTTGTACCTGCACTGCACGGCTGTGTTTGATCTTCAGCTTGCCCACTGACCCTGCTGCACCTGAGCCCACTATAGGCACTCATGGTTCTCCAAGCTCCTGTCTCAACTCCAGGCATTGCTAGACAGGAGGTGATAGGGACGCCCACGCATTGCTCAGCCTCCATCAGGTATGTGACATGTGGTGTCTCCCTCATATAATTTATGCTTTGTTCCAGGACTGTGAGGTATAGACATTAGCAAAATTCACCAGCTGGTTTATTTAGCACCTACAGGATAATTCCCTGCCAAGCCTGGCTGTCAAGCTCGTTCATAGCTGTTCTCAGACCAACACCTGTTTTCTGAGCATTAGGTTAATTCCATGTTATTTCTGGTATTCCTATTTCTTCATTTACTGACATCAGCTTGTATCTGACTACGTTTGTTCATCACCTTTGACCTTTTGTCTGTTCCTGTTTCTGTTTCTCTAGTTCTATTCCTGTTCAGCTGCCAACTGCACATGTGTGTTTGAGGGCCGCAACCTGGTATGCCCACCAGTAAACACTATCTTTTCTTGCAAGGTGATCCAGTGAAAATAAGTTGTGTGCTTAGACTACTTTAATGCCAAAGAACCAGTCAGAATTTACTAGAGAAAAAGACTACAGGCAGGTGTTTTACTACATAAATGAGTACGAAAATGACACTGCAGTATAACACTGGCCAGTTGCGGTACAATTTTAAAAAACAAGGCTATTCCCAAATTTACTAGAGACAAAGAACAAAGGCTGGAATTTTAGTAGAAGAATTAAGATACTGCAGGGGATACAGAAGTGTAAAACTGGCCAGCAGTAGGAGAGTATTAAACAGGTATAATAGACCTAACTTGTGAATGCCTAACTTTTATTTTATCTATGGGGATAGGGGGTACAGTGAATATGAGTGATATAACATGAGATAGTTTAGGTGCACACTGTTCTTGCACTTAGCTTTTTTGTTTTTAATTTAAACGTTGCAGTAGCGTGTGGCAAACAGAAGGTAGCTCCAAAAAGAGATAGTCAGTAAAAAGTGAATGCTCCATTTTAAGCATCTTAAACCTAAAACAGACCTTCTAAGCCTACTGACCATGGTTCAAATGCCATGTAGTGCATTGTGGTCTTAAAAAAACTTTGAATCTCAAACCTGTAGGGTTTGCATTGAACCTATGATAGTGGAGCACACAAACCTCATCCCTACCAGTTACACATCATTTAATTTATTTTACAAGTAAAAGAAAATGCTGTTAACATGGCATTTGTTTTAGCTTTCATCTACATTACCTCTTAATTTCCTTCTTATAAACTTTTGTCTAATGTCTTTCATCAAGACAGGATATTAGGTTATATTACAGAGACCCGTCTACTGTTTTTCTTTTTAGGCAAACATATCAGCTATCAATGCAGTGACAGCCGTAGGAAAACATAGACAGTATATACTTTTTAAATCCTTAAACTGTATCTATAAAAAGGGGCTATGAAGGTGCAGGTTATGTTAGCAGGTCTGTCTTAATGTAATTATCAGTGACAAACGTGCTTTATGCAAGTCTGTACAGAAGTCTCAGTTTACATATGTGATCCAAAGGTAACCACAAAACTGAGTTAAGGCACACACCACACACATTGTAAAATGATTTGTACAATTATACCGGCTCCTGAGGTCATAAAGGATTAATTATAGAATGTTTTCTGATATTTTACTCCTGATTAAAGATGAAGTGATGAGAAAAAACTAAGCCAATAAAAAAGTAAATAAAAATGGAAAGAAGGGCAGCAGACATTTCTGATTTATTTGCATTGAGGGAATCAGATCTCACACCATATATCTAAAACATGTGTATTTAGTAGTAAAAGGACTACAAAAAATTGTGTTAACGTTTTCTATAGATGTGGTAATGTTAGTTAGGAATATTACCGACCTGGACTAGCATGCTGTAGAAATCTGTCCAAAGGCTGCTCTCTTTCATTTCTTTATTAAAGTATATCTAAAACCAAACTTTTCTATTTTTATTTTGAATAGAGAAATAATATGCCTGTCATTTTTTTACAATCTGCCATTGGGGTTATTTACCTTTACTTCCTGTCCATCAAAACGTGAGAGGAAATCTCTGTTAAGTGAGGAAATCCCCTCTTATAAAGTACTGTATTGTGGTAACAATTTAACTTCATGGATTTTCTATTACTTTGAGTCCCCCAGACAATGACCACCAGGACAACAAAAGAAGGTTAATCTACCTGGTGGGCAAAAAAAGACACCTGACAGAGGTTTTAACCAAACTGAATAACAAACTTTAGCATTAGATGCAACAACACTTTGTACATTTGCATTTCAACTATTACAAGGGCAAGAACCACACTTAATTAGGAACACCTGTGTACTACTAGGTAAGACCCCCTTTTGCCTGCAGAACAGCCTGATGTCTTTGCAATTTGTATACAAGATGGTGCTGAAAATGTTCTTTAGGAATTTTGGTCAAAGCTGACTCTATAACATCATCAGTATACTACCACTACCAGTTGGAATTGCTTCCAGACTCAGTGTTCACTGCCATCTCAGCTGTCATCCACTAACTTTTCGGTCAATGATCATCTTATGTCAGTGGGTAACTTTATTCTAAATGATTTGTACATTGCAACAGTTCAAGCTAAATTCAAGAATAGTGATGGATTCTGACCAAGGTGTTGTGTTTGTTTCTAAGCTCTCTAGTTTATCATAATTAATTTATTAAATTTTTACAGTCCATGACATCATAATTTTTATTCACAATATGCAGCTATGTATGGGTACCCAGAGGAGGATCAAACAAGCTTCAATTCTGCTGAATGAGCTTAGGAAAAACCTTAAGACCAGCTTGGAAGAGAATATATGATCACATATATTTGACTACCGATGTCAAGCTCACAACACCATTCATTCGACACATAGGTCTGCACCATAATTTTGATGTAGCATATGTGATATCCTTGATCATGTACATGAGCATGAGAGGGGATGGGATGTTGACAAGACACATTGGACAAGACACATGTTGGCAAGTGGAGACACATTGGATCTTCAAATTGGGATCCAATATGCCCCCAGGATTGAACGAGAGCTTGAGTTCTAAGCTGTTCCTGGGTTACATTTTCTCTTTATACATATAAGTGCTAGGATTTAAAATGTATAGTTATATAAGTTATGTTAAGGAAAATGGAGATATGTTTCTAAATTTAATATTTATTGTAAAAAGGTACTGAGAATTTTAAGATAATTAATTTGCTCAATATTAACCATGGGCGGAGAGGGGTTATATATAGGATCACTACGGTGGGGCCATATGAGCACGGTAATGCAGGTGCAGTAGTTAGTATGGGTATAAGGTAAATATAAATTAAAATATATGAAATGTGGGAATGCAATTAGTACATTTAAATAGACCTATGCATGATACACAAAGAAGGAGCTGGTTACATACTTCTAAAGGTGTGAAAGGGTTTATAACAATTGATATACCTAACTTTCCACCCCCTCTGACCGTGTGAACGGTGGCTTGGTACTCATAGTGGTACATGATTGGCTGTATGTGGCGGAGGAGCGGGACTAGAGACTGTTGGATTGGGGTAGATAGCAGGTGTCATCGGTTGCCAGGCTATTGGGAAAGAATCCATAGACAGATCCATAGATGGATTGCATATGTGGAGCCATGGTGTCCACACAGGTGGTGACGTCACAAGTCAATGGCGTGTGTGGATGGCCGGCAGTGAGTATATAAGGGGAGGGATGGCCCATATGTCAGTAGCTACAGGGGGGCTGTGGTACAGAGAAAAGTAGACGGTGAACAGAAGCAGGTAAGAGATATCATGTGGGAAAGATATGTCACATTGAGATTGTTCAAGCTTAAACTTAGCACTGAGAGATATACATGGTGGAGTGAGGAGGGGGTATGGAACAGGACACAGGGGTGAGCACAAGGAATTTGGAGGTTATGATAGATGGGGAATTGTAGGGATAAAGTGGGGAGGGAAGGATCATTGATATAATGGTTAGGTGTGCTGTGGGAGAGAGGGGATCTATGTGTCATATGCAATGTTGGTTATAATTGGACTCTTGAATGGAGTTTTTATTTAATAGGGTTTACTATATACAGAGGGAGGGGCTGGGGAGGTGAGAGAGGAGTTATTTTATGGAGGGGAATGGGGAACTTCAGGTAGGGTTGGTAGCAATATATGAGCAAAGTATACAGTGGTGATAATATGTGGTTAGTAGGTTTAATAATTGTTTTTTGACAGACTAGGAATATGGATAGACATGGATTGACTAACCTCTGATGGTATTGGTCACTACAATACGTGATGGAGATACTGAACAATATTTGACAAAAAGAAGAGAGTGTATAAGTGAGTCTCTGTCCTGGGTATCCTTGTGTTCCCACAGCAGCCTATGGGAATGGGACAGCCTGTTGATCTCTTCTTCCCTGGACAGATCCATACTCATCGTAAGATACCCCAATAGCTAAGAGCAAAGTGAACCTCATAATTGTTGTATAAAAATGGTAATGGTTGTTTAATGTAAATGATGAATGATTATACAAGAAACTGATTACACGTTTGCAATAGATAAATGCCCCCTATCCCCTGAGAAAGCATACCAGTGAAACCAGCGAAAGCAAAAAAACCAAAAAAACATTTATGAACATTATACGCATATAAATGGACTGAATTATACAAATAAGTATTTATGTGTTTAAGAGGATGAACACTAATCATATATTGCAAATGTGGCAGCGGGAGGCATAATTACATAGTTACATAGTTAGTCAGGCTGAAAAAAGACACACGTCCATCGAGTTCAACCTATAGAGATACAGAGAAAAAAATAAAATAGAAAGAGAAGAAATGCCTAAACAGAATGCTATGCCCACAGCTACCCCCTGTTGATCCAGAGGAAGGCAAAACACCCCTATAAAGCATGGTTCAATTTGCTCCAACAGGGGAAACAAAATTCCTTCCAGATCCCATAAGGCAATCGTCTATTCCCTGGATCAACAATCTTTGATTCTTAATATACCTATAAGAACTCAAGCTAACTTAACTGTTAGCTTGAGTTCTGAGCTAGCTAGAACTAGCTCCTGGGGCAGTCTATTCCACATTTTCACAGCTCTAACTGTGAAGAATCCTTTCCGTATGCAAAAGTTAAACCTCTTTTCCTCCAGACGCAAAGAGTGCCCCCTTGTCCTTTGCAGTGACCTTAACGTGAATAATTTGGCACCAAGCTCTTTATATGGACCATTTATGTATTTATACATGGTGATCATGTCCCCCCTTACTCGCCTCTTCTCCAGAGATAACAAATTCAGGTCAGCTAATCGTTCCTCATAGCTGAGCTCCTCCATGTCTCTTATGAGTTTAGTCGCCCTTCACTGCACTTTCTCCAGTTCCACAACATCCTTTTTGTGAACTTGTGCCCAAAACGGAACTGCATATTCCAGATGAGGTCTTACTAGTGCTTTGTACATGGGCAGGATGATGTCTCTATCTCTGGAGTCTATACCCCGTATAATACAATAAAGTATTTTGCTTGCTTTAGAAACTGCTGCTTGTCATTGCATGCTATTATTCAGTCTATGATCTACCAGAACACCCAGATCTTTCTCCACCATTGACTCCCCCAAACATACTCCCCCTAGAGTGTATGACGCATGCATGTTTTTAGTTTCTAAGTGCATAACTTTACATTTATCAACATTAAACCTAATTTGCCAAATAGATGCCCAATCACATAGTGCATTCAGATCTGCTTGTAAGTTCGACATATCCTGTAAGGACTGTATTCCCTTTTCATCGTGTTCCTTGGTGTGCACAGAGCTGAAGAAAGTATTTAATAGATTTGTCTTCTCTTTATCCCCAGTTACCAACTCTGAGTTATCTTTTAAGGGGCCGACATGCTCAGACCTGATTTTTTTACTATTAATATATTTAAAGAATTTTGTGGGGTTAATCTTGCAATCTTTTGCAACCTGTCGTTCGTTTGGAATCTTTGCAAGCTTTATTTCCTTTTTACATATTTTATTATATTCTTTGTAGCTTTCAAATGACAACAGTGTTCCTTCATTTTTATATTTTTTAAATGCCATTTTCTTATAGTTTATGGCTTTTTAAACATTGGATGTCAGCCACATGGGTTTTACTTTTAGCCTTTTAAACTTATTGTTTACTGGAATATATTTTGCCGTATGGTTGCAAACAATTGTTTTGAAACATTCCCATTTTTGTTCAGTGTTTTTTGATGAAAATATTCCCTCCCCGTGTAAGTCTTCAAGAGCAGCACTCAGCTTGGGAAAATTGCTCTCCTGAAGTTAAGTGTTTTTATTTTTCCAGCATGTGAATGTTGTTTATGCGGCTGCCGGCTGAATGTGTCAGACGCTGCAGATGGAAAGGAGCAGGACACCCCATGTGCAAAGTCGGCCACACGAGCACCATGGGAGGACAGGACGCCGGGACCTGTAATGTACTGGAATGCACTGGAATGTAAGCAGGCAGACTCCCTGCGTTCCGGTGCGGGAGGGGGTGTGGAGCTGTATTGAAGTCAATGGCATCGCCCACAGTGCGATCGCCCGCACTCAGAACGCGGGCACATTAGTGCCTGCATTCCGGTCCAGTGCAATTTGCAAAAATAGTGCTCGCAGCATTTTTGCGGATTGCACTGGACTGGAACACAGGCACTAATGCAGGCGATCGCACTGTGGGCGAGGGGCCTGCCTGCGCAGCCCACGCCCCCTCCCGCCCCTGAATTCAGGTGTTTTTTCGTTGGTAGATCTCAATGAGCTCGTCATTTGAAAAGTAGATCTCCAGATGAAAAATAGTGGATGCCCCTGTTTTATATGAATATTTCTAATATGAAGTTGAAGTCTGATGCCTTGCAAAACCCTCAAATACTAGGTAATATGGATGATTATTAAATTCTTACAAGGGGTGATGTGCCAGAACACCTGGAAGCATTACTCCTCTGGAGTTTTGGAGTAAATTTACAATTCACATAATGCAATGGGTATTGCAGTTTTCAATGGATGTTATTTGGAGCATGATTGTGGGTTGGCATGATTATGGGAGAGTAAATTGCAGTTCCCAACAGAGATGGGTGGAACAGACCTTCAGGCTACTAGTTTGTCAATCAAATAATGCAATGTAAGTGGGCGGGTCAAACCGGGAGTCTGAGACTGCCTACAGCTGAAAAAATAAATAAAAAAGAACTAGCTAGGGGAATAGCAGGCATAGAAGCCACAGGTCTAACAAAATGAAAATGAAGGTGACAGGCAACTTCTTATGATTAACTCCACAGGGCATTTGTTGGTGAGAGAACAGCTGCATTTGAAAACATGGAAAATTGCTGAAAGATAAGAAATTATATTTATAGTAATTCAATAACAAATCTGCCTGGAGTTGAGCTTTAAGCAGGAAAAAGGAAGCACAAGTGAGTGCATATAGGCAGATTCTATTATTTCTTTGATGGCTTATGGATCAAAGTTGGAAATTATTGTAGTTATAAAGACGAATTCACATGAAAAAAAACAGAAAAAGTTTGGACTTTTGGATGATTTCTCACTGCCTGAAATGTATTTTTCTTTAAAGCTGATGTACACATACATGGTGTTTTTTTAAAATTGTTCTTTCTTTCTTTAGAATATCAGCTGTAGGGTAGCACCAGTAGGAAAGTTGAAGATGAAGAAGACATTTTTGAATAGCTGCAGAAACTAATTTGCTAATTTTTTGTAAGGAGTAGCATCAGGTACCCGATGTAGCATCATCAGCAGCAATAAGTAATACAATAGGCTTACTAGTATAAACATATACTGAACCCACCAGCAGGCATGAATGGCAGACACAGAGTGGAGGCAGTCACAGGTGGTGATCAATCATAGAAATGTGGCAGTCACATGTTCAGGATTTTGTCTAATAAATTAAACTTTAAACACTTGATATTCCAACAGTTGCACAAAATACTGCACTTCAAGATAGTGCCACAGTGCAAAATAAAAATACTGACATTCTCGAGATGCTGACTCGAGTATAAGCCGAGGGGGGCATTTTTCAGCACAAAAAATGTGCTGAAAAACTCGGCTTATACTCGAGTATATACGGTAAATTGTTGTTAATGCTGTGGAAAATAATCAAAAACTTTCCTCCTTTATCAAGCGTTTAAAAGATCACATATGCACTATGATTCCTTAGTTAGATATTGATGATATACTTATTACTCCAGAGAAAAATCAAATATGCTTATTGTTAAGTTCATAAATTCTGACATCTAAATCAAAATCTAAATCAGTTCTTTAACCCCTACTTAGATCTTTCATCATCATAATCATCAGGATTATCATGGTCACTGCTAATACATTTGCACTAATGGTCAGAAAGCTTGTGTGACAAGGTGACAATGCAGGAACACAAATGGGAAACAGGGACAGGGTGATGTTACATTATAACAGGAAGTGCCTGTAAAAGGAGGACCACCATGGCAGGATCTCCTGGAATTACTTGAATGAAAGCTACAGAGTTAATTTTTCTTTAAATGGCTTTTTAAAATGATAATCAAATGTTAAAGCGTATTTGAAGTAATTAGGTGAATAGGAATGCACAGAGGGTGATAATCAGGGGTTGACTGGCAACTTTTAGCCCAGGGGGCAAGTACAACACAGAGGCCCATGGTGCAGCAACTTCGCACCCCTTCCGCTCTGCCTCTTCCCCCGCCTTCTCCCCGCCCGTCTGCCACTTTTGTCATCCATGTAACAGTAGTGTGAATGGTCGGGAGATGTGAGGACTCCTAGTAAGTCCATGAAAGGGACGACTGGCTTGGGGATGGTGTCCTCCTCCCACTGGGCTCCCTACATGGTTCTGGCCTTACTCCGCTCCATGTCCGGGAACTTAGGCACTCTCGCCCACTGTAGACCGCCGCTGGCTGTACATGCTTCTGGGCTGTGTGCTGTGGGAGGATAGTGGGTTCACCCATGCAGTTTTAATCTTGTGGTCTGCCACCGGCAAGGTATATGTTTATTGGGCGATATTTGCCTATTGCTGTTCCAATTCATGGTCTCTCTTCAAAACATTCAGCCCTTTTCTTACATGGATAGTTTGTGATGTTTCAGGAATTGGTTCTCCTATCCACTATCTCAATGATATTTTGTATATATGACTCCCAGGGCCCAAAACCTGCACCGTTTTATTGACTACAGTCTAACATGTAGTGAAAAGGTTTGGGGTTTTATTGACCCCTGACAAGACCGACAGTCCATCTACAGTTATGGGTTACCTGGGAAGTGTATTTGATTGGTATGTTTGGATGTGGTCTTCCTGTGACAATACTGTTAGATTTGAAATCATATGAGAGGATAACAAAATAATGATGAAGTAGTTTCAAATGCTAGTTCAATTTTGCATGGAGAATCATGTCAATGAACCATGTTTTAAATTGACAGCTGGCAGTGTCCATGGTAGGGAGTTTAATAGGGAACACGAGGACAATTTGGTAGCATTTTTGGACTCTTACAAAGGAAGGTCGTTATGGATGAAGGAGGTGATTAGTAGCTATGATCTGGAATTGTTTACCAATGCTATTGGTTTCTTGGGCTACATGGCATATTTGAGTAGTTGGAATGCCGGACCACGGCTGTGGGAGTGGCTTTTGCTGATACATTGATCCACTGATCTTTGATATATCTGATTTCTCATGCAGCAAGCAATTAACCGCTGGTGATTGTCCTTAAATCAGGGGGAGATCTTTGAACCCCCAAAATGTGTTGTCTGGTCTGTGTTGTCTCTTTGTAAACTAATATCAATATTGAAAGCTATTGGACTCTCAGACCTTTGTTTGGCACTGCCATGGGACTGTACATGAGAATATTCAAATCTAGGCCCCTTGCTTTAGGGATACCCCACAGTTGTTGAGAGCAGCCCTACTAGAGGCACTATGCCTTATCACAATCCTTATGTTATTTTTAATCCAGCAACTTGTTTTTACTTGTTGGCTAGAGAATAATTTCCATAAAAACTTGGTTTTGCATGAGCTACTTTCTTTTATACTGGCAGTCTGGATGTGTGATGAATTATAAAATGAAAGTTTGTTTTAATTGTGACAATATGGGAGTGTTAGTGGCCATTAATAATATCTCAGCATTTCCCCTCAGTGATTTGATTGCTTTGGCACTCGGTGTTGTGTGTTTACATCTAAATGTATTTTTCACAGTTCATGTGCCTGGTTGTACTAATTCATAAGCTAATGCTCTCTCTCAGTTTCAGAGTTTCAGTAGAACAAGTTTTTTATGAGTAGAGTGACAGAGTGTCTCCTGTCCACAGTGGCTTAGGAAAGTTACCATACTGTCATCGCTGTGTCAAGTCTGTTATCGATAGCAAGATTACATGATCTGCATATGAAATGGCATGGAGGGAATGGCCTGAGCAGGTAAGCACAGTAGGTGGCAGTGACTGAAAAGGAGATGTTGCTGATTAATTGGCTACAAGTTTGAGAAGCAGGTGTTGGTTTCCTTTGTTAACTATAATTTACCCTGTTTAACCTGTTTGTTCAAACTGATGGGTCATCTTGATCATACACAACTCTTCTTGGTTCATTAGGCTGTGCAAGGTTACAGAAAAGGTTAGTAGTTCTGTGATAACCACAGACTAGTATTCTTTGATATATTATGCTCCCTGTTACAGAAGTTGAAATAACATTATTTCAGGTGTATCTGTAAAAAATAGATCAAGGCAACTGGACTTGCTGTATTTTTCTTAAAGACGTTTCACTGGTCATCTGACCAGCTTTCTCATATACCATGACCTGGCTGAATGAGAACCTTCACAGACATTATTCCAGGTGGAATTCTTGCTTGCCCTTTTCAGGATGCAGATTATTGATTTAGTTCCACAAAAAGTTGTGCTAGGGTTTTGCAGAAAAGTGAAGTAGCATACATAGCAGATTATATTGTCATTTGGATCAGCTGATCCAAGACATATCAACTTGGCCACAGGGTCAGAATCGAACTGTTTCCACCAGCATGATCTGAAGCTTGCCCAGTCTGGCTAGTGTCTCGGTTGTCACTGGTTTGCCCATTAAAATCTAAGTTGTGTATCGTCTTGGTTGTTTAGTTAGAGGGGAACTATGAGGTGAGTGCTTTTCACAATGAGACTGTCACAGGTCGGCTCAGTAGATCGGGAGGTGAGCGAACACATAACGGCGTTCACTCACCTCTCGATCCTATCAGGGCTCTCTGCCTTGACAGGGGAGGGGCTGGATTCCCCCCCTCCCCGCTCCGATCCGCCAGCGCTGACTGGCGGAACGGACGGGGGAGGGGTAGGTACAGCTGGCTCTGCCTCTAGATAGGCAGAGCCAGCTGTCAGTCACGCAGCTGGGCGGTTCCAGACATAATTGTCGGGATCCGCTTCAGCTGCAGCGTCTTAGTATACCGCGAGCAGCAGAAACATTTCAGCTACAGCTCGCGGTATACTGAGCCTAGGGTGACGGGAGGACGCCAGTTTGTGTCCTCCCATTACCCTAAGGAGAACTATGGGGAAAAGTCTTAACCCCATAGTTCTCCTTTTAAGTTGATTATTGGAGCGGTGGTCAGGCAGTACAGGAGACATTTCATCTTTAATACCCTAGTCAAAAGAGGCCAGAGACAGCTGCTAGCTGGGTGTTGGCCTATATGACTGGGCTTAAAGGGCTCTGGCAAATAGAGGGGTTAAAAACAGTAGAGAAAGGGAAGCATTGGGAGGCAGTACTTAATAATTGAGAGGGAGCAGGAAGGGTTTCAAGTGGTGATTCTGGAAGAGAGATCAAGCAGTTTTTACCAGGAAGATAGCTGGCATCTGGTAAACTTTCTGCTGCAAGCCAGATGATTATAACATCACACAACTGAAACATTTCAACTGCCTATAGCAAGTATGAGCTCTGTGATCCAATGAACAGATGCCTTGCTTTGTTTGTGACCACAAAGTTTGTCACAGCATGGCACTTCACAAGACTTTTCAGGAGCATGATAAAGGCTGTACTAACCTGTATCATCTTTTCAGCAATAATACAGTAGTACACTTTCATGAGAATATACTGAGATATTTACATCGCTAAAAATGTAACTACATTTTGTACAAATGTAATTACTGTGCTTCTAACTTAGATGGGCCCAGAGAATGCTGCTCTGACATTGCCTTATTCTAGAGTGTAATGTAATTAAGCAGTCCATCTCCAGAGATAAATGTGCATTACCTAGGTGTTTCTATACAGAATGGAATAAGTTTAGTTTAAGAGTACTAATAATCCTGTTTCTTCTGTCTATCAATGAACTAACCTAGGATTAGCTCACATAAAACACACTTGAGACAAAGTGCAGAAGGTGGATTATGGAAGAAAAGAGGATTTAGTGAAGGACATAACCACAACTTTTTGTTAACATTGAGAATGGTGGCTTTTGTAATCAACATTTATGGAAACTGCACCGGCGGTATAAAAGCTATGGCTTTTGTTGTGCATTTCTCCGCTTACATTTGCTTTGTAGCTAGAAGCAGTAACTCTGGAATCCATGCTGCGCCTTGACTCATGTTCATTTTGTCTAATGAAAAGCTAAGGATGTACTTTTACTCATAGCTTCTTGTTTTGTTGTCTTTGAAGATTTTTTTCTTATCACTATCCAGGAAAACGATGAAGTTCATTAGGATTTTATTATCTCAGCTACAAATTAAGAATGTGTTCCCCGGTGAGCTAGAAACATAAAGTGACATATCTTACTTATTGCAATATTTACCTAACACCTTTATAGCTGGACAGATGGGCTTGTTTTTTTTTTTTTTAGGGTGTATACAGCAACCCTGGGTGAAGTAGTCCAATAAAAGTGTTACACAATGGATCCTATGTGCTGTGTCAGTGCATGGCTAAATGTTTAGTGCTAGGGATGAGTGAACCAGTTTAGTCTGCAGGCAGTTTGGTGAACCAAGCAAAGTGTATGCTAACCCCAAACATAGAATCAAACCCCACCGAAGCCTATGGGAGATGAATCTAATTTTTTAGGGGCCTTTTTTCAAGGTTATTTGCAAGCCTTTGTTAAAAATTGGCATAGGTAGCTGGGCACTGCCATGGTGGACACGTACCAATGCAAAAACCATATTTTAAAATACTGTTCAGCAGGGACAGGGTTTTTTAATGTGGCTTGAAGGGAAACATTAAAATATACACATCCTTTAAATAATATGCTTTGTGGATGCCTTAAACCTATATGCAAAATTGCAAAGCAGTACTGTGTACTCTTTTAAAGGGACACAGTTTAAAATCAGTGGCTGGGAACCTGCCATTTAGTGGCGGTACCGCTACCATCCCTAAATTACAGATCCTCATTGCCTAATGTTTGTAAACAAACAGGCTGGGGGAAATCCTGGGTGACATAATTGACTAAATATGGTTATCACTAAATTTGGTAACGATGCACCAGAATCCCCAGCCCATTTGTTGACATGCAGAAGCTGGCTGGAGAACGGTAATTTGCAATGGGAGTAGCAGCAGGTAAACATCGCTGAGCATGATGGATTATCGTGACGGATTATCGTGACGGTGAGCCATCATGATGTGCATCTACATCACTGGACTGCATGATTAATGTTGGATTTACATCAGGTAGCAATCATTAATTTACATTTTTTCCTAATAAAGTTTCATGGTGTGGGAGTTTTTATTTGTTTTTTGTGAACTTTTTTTGTGAATGAGTAACAAGGGATACTATGTATCTCATACTCATTTACCTAGGAAGGTGGGCAAATATCTGGGGGGGTCCCCTTATTCTTAAAAGGGCTTCTAGAGTCCTGTCCCAACTTTCTTTTTTGGAAACAGGATGTAGACATGAGACACTTGTCCCCTTAACATTGGAGACAAGTTGCATTGTAAGGGGGATAGATTTTACCACCCCCCTTGCAAGACAGCCTCCCAATGTTGAAGGCCTGGTATAGTCCAGGAGGGGGAAGGCATGCTCACTGCCCCCTCCCTTACCTGGTCACCCAGGTGCATGCCTGGATTATGAGTTTTAACCACTTCATTACTACGTAAAGTTTGACTGAGAATTACTCCATCAAGCACCACTGTAACAAAATGAACTCTATATTATTGTTTGAAACAGATAGAGCTTGGTCTTTAATAACCTCTTTTTTAATTTTTTTACTATTTAAAGTAAAAAAAATACCCAAATAATAAAAAAAAACAATTTCTCTTACTTTCTGTTTTTAAACATATGAAATAAAAATGACAGTACAAAAAACCCTGATATTACCACTACTTTTTAAAATGAGGAAACATTCTGGTATTGAGGGGGTTAAAACACAGAGCTTGGTAATGGTGGGTAAGATACAATAAATGTACAGGGCTTACACATAAGGAAGCGGAAGCGGAGGTGGAGGGTTTAGTGTACAGGTCACATACAGTGGGAGGATGGAGATGAAGGGGTTAATGCACAGATGTGCATGATAAGGGAGGCGAAGGGATTCATGCATACATCAGAGCAGAGATACAATGCAGATAAGCAGGAGAAGGGGGTGAAAGAGTTAAAATGTTTCAAAACTTTTTTTGCTTTTGTTGCAGCTTGTTTTCACTAGGGAGTAATGAATAAATTATTCATCCATTCATTGTTTCCTTTACTCTCCCCTGACTCTGATGTAAGAGGAAGAGCAGGGCTTGGCAATGTAAACATTGCCATGTGATGAATGCGATAACCAATCACAGAGATCACAGGGCAATGAGGTGGTCCAATCAGCTCTGTGTCTTAAGCCACTGTTCTCCACTGTCTAATGACAGCAGAAAGCAGTGACTCCTGCAGATGGGGCCACACACACACAGGCAGAGAGTGGGAGTTCCACATAATACCCACAGCTTGTGTGCAGCCCCAGAAACTTAGGCACAGCTAAGCTGAATGCCGATGAGCGGCATTCGGCTCGGCTGTTCTGCTATTGGCTATTGCAAATTGAAATAGCCAATAGGAATCTAGCAATGCATTCCTTTTTCTGCATTTTTTTTCTATTCTGACAAGGCGCAGTGTCAGAATAAAAAAAAAAGAAAAAGCAGTGTTTCTCTCCTTGGCGCCGGGAGCGGGAGACTCTCAGAGCGTTAGGCTGTCTGGAGATAAGTGTCCCTGGTTAGCTGGTAACCAGGGACGCTGAACTCTCTGCAAGTGGCCGGAGCCAGCCGTAAGATAACGGCTGGCTCCGCCCAGCTGTCAGAAGCAGGCTGTCGGCCGGCCAACGGCCGGCCGCTCGGCCAGCTTCGGCATTCAGCGCGGCTCAGCCGAGCCGAGGCATATGCCTTTGGCACGACTAAGTCGCTCGGCCAAGTTCGGGAGCTGTACCGGCTATAGTGAATAGCCCGTACAGCAGCCCTTCGGTTCTACTGAACTGAAGGGGTCCTGGGGCCGAAGCTAGCTGAAGCTATGGCTAGATTCTTCAGCTGCTTCGTGAATAGACCCCATAGTGTCAGTTCACAAATACAGATGGAAACAAGTCCAACCATACCAGTGATGCTGCCTAAGAGGGACTTGACTCTTTCCTCCAGAAACGTGTTGCAGATGACAGTGGCTTCTCTTCTCCTTAGTTCTAAAATGGAGGCTAAACTCCCAAAATGCTCTTGTTTAATTATCTCTGGGCATATATTTATTACAGGAGAACAGTCAAAGATGCTATAAACAGAGTTGTTTTCTCTTCAGCTCCATCTTGTGGCTGATTTTTATATGGCATGTAGGAAAACCTATTAATTTCTCATGCCAGAGGAAGAACAGTCTTAACCAATTTATATTTTCTCCAAAGGAGTCTTGGGTTATCTTTTATACCTGAAACATGCCTCAGCTGTGAAATGTATCAATTGCTAGTGTCATACAAGAGGCACCTTGCATGCATGGGTACTTCAGTTTGGTAAGCACCCTGCTAAGTGGGATTTAAGCTGGTACCAGTAGCAAGTACCAGCAGAGATTGTGCTGAACTATATAAAAAAAGTCAGCAGAATAATTATTTCATAAGAATCCACAAATATCTGGAATGTGTTTTTTAATGAACTGACCATACCTAAGCTCCATTACTCTAGGTTTTATTATTTAAATTAATAAATAACCTGGCGCCATAGATTACATGATAATATGCTTAGCCAGTGGGCCACTGCAAATATCAGGTAAGCTGCTTCACCAAGGGATTCCAAAGTCCAGGTCTGACAATCCACATTTTACCCTTTCTATACTATTCTATGCTACAGCTCCAGAATTCAGCCAATGCCCATAAGCAGGAACTGTATAGAAGGCTCTTTGCAAAAGAAGAAGTCTTTGTACATTCAGCTTGAAAAAAAACAATATGCCATTTTATGCTTGGGCATGTTTCTGTTTTTTTGTGTTTAAGCAGAAACTATCTTTTAATAGCAGCTTTAGAACACATGTTTTACTTCTTGTTGAACACAGCAAAGTCAACCAAAAGAGAGAGCATTAACTTTTTTGTTTTCAAATTAAAAGAAAAAAAGCATGCAAGTAATGCATACAAGTAATGTTTCTGAAAATATATCTATAATATTCTGAAAACATATGCTGCTAGTCACATCCTTTGATCACACGTGATGATTTTTATGATCTTGTTTTAGCTGAGAAAGTTTTAAAACAAAAGATGTTTCAATGTCTGTAGAACACTTAACTCAGAATACATTGTGCTTGCCAATTTTGACCTAAGATATTTATATATAAAAACTGTTCTTTCTCCAGAAAACTTGTTTTTTGTTTCCTCTGCTCAGCCCTCACAACATCCCAATAATCTACCCAGGTTTAATGGCTTTATTCCTTTTGCAAATAACCCTAGCTGCTTCTGACTGCCCGAGGACAAGAATTTCAATATGGTTTTGTACATGGCTAGCCAGACGCCTCTAACCCTAATTAATCTTATTATAGCATGGCTCAAGCATTTACAGATTTTGCTAATTAAGCCTATGGTGAAACCAAGCAGAGCTACAAGTTGAAGATTGTGTAGGTGAAAATAGAAGTGGTTGTACAGTAATTGCATAGACAGAGGTGGTCATCTCATATAACTAGCATAATGAGTGATGAAGTTGTCTTCACCCATAGACATACCAGTCAACAGCAGGTTGGGGCATCAAAAGGTATGTTGTTTGATGAAGTATTTCATAACGAGAGCTAGATTTCTGCATAGCCAACATAGGCTGTGGTCATGAGCCTGCCACAGTCATCCACCACGTGTCTTTTGTACTTACAGTTCACCCTGTCTGGCTCACCACAATTAAAACCAAGCTGTTAACAGATTAAAATGACAGCCTTTCCTGATCTCTTAGTCATCAGTTCTATGTGTATTGATGCAGAAGGGCAATTTGTCTCTTTCATACTCTCCTTCCTCAGCCACTGCATGCCTTGTGCAGCTACAATGTCTCATCTTGTGTGACACCAAGGTTAGTGTCACGCAACACAAGTGGGGTAGGAGGGGTAAACACACAAGACAGTTTGCTTTGGGGAAGGGAGGGGGGATAGAAAGAATAAAGCCAGCTCTGTTCACAACTGACTCTATACAGGCAAATCAGAGCATGGTAGCCAGACAATGCATTGAATGGCCTAGTAAGAAATGTTTGCTGATCATCAATCTAGGACAGTGTTTGAGATAGCAACTGGCAATGGCTACTAGAACAAATAGTGGGAGTGCATATCCTAAATGGGGACACTGACAAAACAAATACTCTAATGCAAATTCTAACCTTCCCTTCTCTATTCAGAACTAGAAAACATGTTTTGCCTGGAGTTCTTCTGATGTACTGGTACAAAGTAATTTTGTTACAGGGCGAAAAATATCCTTACAGAATGCTGGCCACTGTCTCAGGTGGCTCATGAAATATGTGCAAATACTTAACCAGTCTGTAAAAGAACGTGAAAGAAAGCTGTATTATAGACCTTTTTGCAATTGTAATAACAGATGTGTCCACGTGGTGCCTATTTTCTCGGAAAAACTAAACAAAGATTAAAAGAATTAACAGGGTTATTCACTAAAGGCAGGAGAAGTGTACAAAATAGCTGATTTGGAAAAATTCTCCAATTCAGCTCACATTCCAGTTCAGCTATGTTGTCCTAGATTGTTCACTTATCCTGCCTTCCCCTAACTCTTCACCCTTTAGTGAATAACCCTGTTAAGGTCATACACTAAATGATATTATAAGGGCAAACTTGAGATCACCTGTTGTTAGACATTTTGACTTATAATGGGATTGATCACCATTTAGGCTTTTCTTTTTATCTAGAGAAGATAGTTAAATAAATGGTATGGACCCTTGTAACAGTTTGGCTAACTTGCACCGATCCAAGTTCAGGATCTAGCTACCTCCACTATTTAAAGGGTTATAACTGCAGACAATGGACAAAGGACAAAATAGTAAACATTTAACTTTTTCAATGCAGTCCCATATAAAATATTGTTGATTAGTTTTACCCAACTAATCTTATTAAGACAAAGAATAATCTTTGGACAATTCTTGTGCTGATAACATACAGTAAGACACTCAAAGGTTGATGTAGATAGAATACAATAAAAAAAATTGGTTTATTTATAATTTCCCTCTGCAAACTCTTCCTACGTTCAGCGATACAATCAAGTATGTATGATTTCTAGAAGTTGGTTATTGCATATCAATATCTTCTTTGCATATAATTTGGGTGCAAGTTACTCCATTCCCTGCTTCAAAATTAAAATGAATTATATTTAAATAAAATTTACACTATTTAATGTATATGTGTAATGATTTTAATAGGTTCAATTAAAACTATAATTAGTGTAAATTTTACCTATAAATAGAAAAAAAATCAGCGTTCAAACAGATCATTTTTAATTGTTTTGCCATTGATATAAAATCTCGGTTTTGAAAAAAGAAAAAAAACACACTTAAAACAGGTCACATCTCAGAATTAAAAAACAGCATTGGTTTTCTAAACAAAGAGCAAAAGCATCTGTTTCTTTAGTTGAAATGTTAAATGCATCAAATAAAAACAGCAAGAGGAAGGGGGAGGAGTCATTGTTCTGACTCATACACTTTGTGTAAATTCTGCTTCAGCTACTGAGTTCCATAAATGACATGCTTCCTTTAGCATGGCAAATAATCTGAAAAGAAGATCTCTGCCTGTGACTGTAAAGGGAAAATATAAAAATATTCATAAAAGATGTTTGTATTTTTTAGTCTTAAAAAGGAAAGGAAATACATTTTACAGCACTATTCATTTAAGTTATTGAGAACATACACGATATGGGGAATTATCATTAATATTTTGTAGTTATATATTATACATCTGTAATGATATTAATAGAACATTTGTTGTGTCAATAATAAGAAACTATTTTAAATGATTGTGTTACCGCCATTTTTATGAAGACCACAGATAAGTAGATTATGTTTTGTCATTATTTATGGTCGCAGTGTCCTGGAATCTGTGCTGGATTTTCCCTTTTGTCCAGTTTCCAGGTCAGATTTTCTCTCTGTCATAGGTGCTTGGCTGTCAGGCTGTGGAGAATCACATCTTCTCTCCCCTTTACCTATTTAGGCTCAACTGACCAGTTGCTCAGTGTTTGAGCAACACGTTTTTTGCTGTTGGCTCCTCCTGTGTTCCCTGTGATCTACCCTTTAGTTTCTGGAGATTTTCCATGTTCCCTAGTTCCCCTGTTTTCCTAGTGTACCTCTGTGTATTACCTGCTTGACTGCATTTCGCCTTTACTACTCTCAGTGTCCCTATTTGCTCTCAGCCCCTTGTGGTTCCCTGTGGAAGTTGCTGTGTATTCACCTGGGTGGTGTGAGTGGCCATACTTAACCGTCTGCTGTATTGCTTCTGTGAGCCCTCTCTTCACTTCAATGTGCTTTTTCTTTCTGCCTGCTCTCAGTGAGTCAGCCTGCTCTGTGTTTGCTGTTGTAGTTCCTTGGTTTCCTAGTACCTGTTTATGCATTATACTTTTGGGTACATTTTCCCTGTCTTGTACCTTAGTACTTCACACTCTTCCTGTGTGATACAACTCTTGTGGACCTTGCTGTCCTTGTGTGTTTCTCCCTTTATGCTTATCTTCACTCTCTGTCAGCCATTTCCTGTCTTCCTTGAGCCCTTTCATGTGTATTTCTCATGTAGCTCAACTTCTATGTAACACAAAGTCCTTGTGCATATCTGTATCCCTGTCCAGTGCTTTTGTGTATTCTCATCCTTGTGTGTGGTTCATATGTATGCTGAACCTCTGAGTACTCGTTCTGGGTTCATCCTCTTGTGCGTATTGTACTTCTGTGCTACACGTTATCTGTGTTTATACTTTAGTGTATTCGTCTCCTTTTGGTTCTCATTGCCACCTGCATACCCTTACACTTACGTTGTACCTAGTAATTTGTGTGTACTGAGTCCTATTGTTCTGTGTTCTAGCACTCTAGTATGCCCTGTCTTCTGTGTGAATGCTGTCTACATTTTCTGTGTGCTCCTCTATCACAATGTCTCAATCCTCTATGAGGCTACTGTATTCTCTGGTGGCCTTTATACTTTCCAGCACCTTTTGATTATAGTCTCTTATCCTCCTCGTTTCTGAGTCCTGTACCCCAATGCTGTTAGATGCTAGTGGCTACATGGGTGTGTTAGAGGGCTGAAACCTGGGAGTTGTTCTGCAGCATAACATCCTTACTGTCAGAGGCTCTGGTGAAGACCTGGCACTCCATAGATCCCATGCCTCTGCACACCCACATTTCTTGTGCAGGCACCCTGTCAGTGGCTCCTGTGTTTAGAGTATCCTGTATCCAGTCACTCTCTGAAACCTGCTTCCCAGGCCTAATTCCTGTTCCAGTCAGTTCCAGACTGCTCCCCAAAACGCAAAGCCTACCTACCCCAGTGCCTCTGGTTCCCAGACTGTGACATTTATTTTCTGCCTATGATTTTCTATGGTTGCCAAGCAATCTCTGAAGTAGGTGCCCAGTAAAAGTATCAGGATTAAGAATAAGTTAAAATGTCTAGTTTCGTCTAACTCATCATAAGTCTGAAAATTGTAAATATAAATCAGAACCCTATTAAAGTCTATAAGGTACGAGGCAAATGTTGAAAATCAATTCTGGACATTTTCAAGGCAAGGAATTGGCAAGCAAAAGACATGGTAAAAAAACAGCAATCCCAATCTGATTAATTTCTACTTGACAAAAAGTATTTCTTGTTTTGGTAGTTTTGGCTGTGACATCTGATATTTTTCCAGTGGTGATAGGCCTAAATTGACCAGTGGATGTAGCAGCCACAACAGATACAAAATCTATACAAAGTTTACTAAAACATTTGGAGACCACAATCCCACAGTCCAGAGTTGAGGCAGCTTTTTTCTGAAGCAAAAAAAAAGCATATTTGTTCCAGAGACAATAGCCACACACAGTTCAGTGGCTGAAGAGTATGTAAGCAGCTTGATTAGGCTTTGATATAAGAGGGAGAGAGGCCATTTTTATAATAAAATACATGTTAGAGCATATCATTTTATAGACAATAGCCAGAAATATTGTAGAGTTGATGTACATTATGTAAGCAGATTTTTGTTAAGCTCCCAGGGAAAGATGTGGCATGTTTATCAAGAAGTAAAATCATTATTTCAAAGGAAATATAATTTTTTACAGTTGATGCATTGTATGTTTGCAGCTTTATTACATCACAAAAGACAGTGCAATTTTTATCAAGATATAAAAAGTAGAGTGTATTTTTTCACAAACAATAGCAGGAATATTGCATAGCTGATGCATAGTATGTAAGCAGCTTTATTAGTCTGCAATTTAAGAGAAAAAGGTGAGGTAGGTTTTGTCAAGATATAAAAATTATAGTGCATAATTTCACAGGCAATAGCCAGAGATTTTTACCGGCAATGCAAAGTATGGTTATTGTAGCATGCCATCTGAGGTGGCAGGAGCTGTTAATGGTAGCAACAACAACACAGGAGTGGGGTAAGGAGCTGATAATAGAGGCAGGCCAGCAGAGGCAGCAGTAGCTGGTAATGATAGCAGCCCAGCAAAGTTGTCAGGAGCTGGTAGTGGAGGCAGTGGTAGGCAAGCAGAGGTGACAGGAACTGGTAATGGAGGCAGTCCAGCAGAGATTGTCAGACGCTGGTAATTGTGGTAGGCCAGGAGAGGTAGTAAGAGCTGGTAATAGTAGCAGTCCAGCAGTGGCGGTTGGAGCTGGTATTGGTGGCAGTGGTAAGCCAGGAGAGATGACAGCAACCGGTTAATGGAGGCAGTCCAAAAGAGGTAGCAGAAGCTGTAATCATGGTAGGTAATGAAAGGTAGTAGGATCTAGTAATGCCAGGCCAGCAGAGGTCACGGGAGCTGTTAATAGTGGCAGTCCAGGAAAGGTAAGTTAGTATTAGTAGCAAGGCAGCAAAAAGAGCAGGACTGGTAATGGTGGCAGTAGCTGGAGAGATGGCAGGATCTGGAAATGGTGGCAGTTCAGCAGAGGTGGTAGGACCTGAAAAGGATATGGCCGCAGAAATTACAGGAGCTGATAATGGAGGAAGCAGCCAGCCAATTCAGCTGGCAGGAGCTGTTAATTTTGGTACCGGAAGACAGGAGAGGTGGCAGGAGCTGGTAATGGTGTAAGTCACCATTTTTTTTTTTGGGTGGCATCTCAAGGGAAAATGTAGTTAGTAACCCCAGCTGCAGGGGTTTTGGAATCATTGCCTATCCAGGACTGGTTAATTTTTATGAAAGTGACTCTGTCTACAGTGTCAGTAGACAGGTGACTTTATCTCTCTGTCACAAAGCCACCTGTTGTACTGAAGGGAATCTCAGACAGCACAATGGCCACAGAGCAAGCCAGAAGCTTCAGTGCATACTGTGCAAGCTCCAGCCCGTGGTCCAGACTGGATACCTCATATTTAATGGAGTCTTTAGATTAAAGGCTGTTTAAAACAGCCCTGGAACTCGAGTAGTCTGCAATCATATGGTCTGAAGGCTGCCTGTGACAGCTGGCCTATACTGTTGAATAGCATATAAATATATTGGTGATTTTAAGGTGTCACCACATGAGGCCATTGAGAAAGAGGGGGTAGAGATGGCTGTGATGTCACCATCACCAAGGAGAAGCATATAGAGCAGCACCACCAGCTCCAGAAGTGTGCCCCATTATGCATGGTTCTGGCCACATGGTCGAGCAACACTACAGAGACATTACCTTCCACAGAATGGTGGAGGGCAAGGATGTCCTTGCTGGGCAAAAAAGTGGCAGCTGGGTTCCTGCCACCTGGATGCAGCTCAGGCCATATGTTCAGGCAAACTGCCCCTGCCTTTGGATGAGATGCAGATGCAGAACGTGCTATCCCCCGGCTAGCTGCATGTGCAGAAGCTTCTCTCTTTAGGTCTCCCATGCATTATGAATACAATGGATTACCGAACCTACCTACCTACTTAGTGAGACATTAGTGCTACTGCAGCTGAATGACAGATCCCCAGCCTGTTCATTTTTATTGTAAACAAAATAGCTGGGGATCCTTGGTTACATCACTGACCAAATATGGTGATCAAAAGACGGCACTTAGGCTTACCAGCTGTTTTTTTAACAAGCAGCATCTGGTCTGGGATCTTTCGTTTGCAATGGGAATAGCACTGTGTGAAGAACACCCATCATGGTGAGTTGTCATTATCAGTTGGCGAATCATTGTGATTGAAACCTACACCATGAAAAAATTCCTTTATTAGAAAAGCAAATAATTCCCCCCTAATGTAAACCCAATGTCAATGTCAGCATCCAATGGTGTAGATTCACACAATAGGGATGAACCTCCGACCAGCAATGTTGACCTGCTGAAACCCATTGCATCTCTCATTGCAAATGTTTGTCACCAAACTGTCTTGGAATCCTGGGTGATGCTACCGGTAGTGCTACAATTATCAGACCTCTGGCTGATGTTTGTTTACATTTTTCTTAGGTCAGCCTGCCTGGTTGCCATAATTTACAAGTACATTTTCAGGTTTTTTCTTAAACTCAGTTATGTCAGGTTTCAGGAAGCATGATTCCACTTGAGATTTGTCTTATTTTGTTTGTGCAATTTGCTTGCCCTGTATAGATTGCTATAATTTAGTTTTGGTAGAAACCTTTTTAATCATTTATTACCACTATATATAGAAATTATTGTAAGTGATGCTTAGATCTGTTGTACTAGCAAAAAATTCACAATATTAATGCTGCCTTAAGATACTTATCTTTGGCCTTACCGTTTATATATCTAAACAATAGGAGAATAAATACACAAAATGTATACTGAATAGGACAATGTCATGATTCTAAGAGATTCCTGTATTGTGACCATTTACTCAAAAACATTTGTTAAGCACCTTTAACAAATCAGATGTAAAAGTGTTGCTCTGTATAACAGGGACATTATTATCTCTGGTATGATGATATCCAGATGTAACAAAAATGATTATACTTACTAGCAGATGCTCACCTGGTGCTTTCAGAACAAATGTTTATTCATCTGGTGCAGATTCAATGTCAAGGAGAAGCTGTTTTTCCTGCTAGCAGACCGCTGCAGGTGAGATAACACATGTTATATTTATCTATAGCAAATTGAATGTACCATCTGACATCACTTTCTCATAAAACTTTACTTTCAACTGACTATATATTTTTCTCTATCAGTTTATCATCATTGACTGACACTGGCTGACTATTTATTTAACTCTTATGTTAGTGCTAAAATATACTGTTCTGTGACACGATTAAAACATCCAAGTGATAGCAATTACATTTAAAAGTGTACTAATTGTATTTTTTATTATTTGTCAAGAATAATGTATTATAGGGACATTTACACACTGACTACATGTGTTTAATTATGTAATAGTATATTATGTTATAGTATTTGTATAGTTTCTGCAAAGCACAGCAGGACCTTTATAAAACAAAAGGCATTAGAAAATTGTCACTTTCATCATGAATCAAAAGAGGGGGTTTATTCCTTATTTAAGGATAGTGAGTGGGGTCATACCTTTATTCAATGGTGGGGCAATGATTCATCCAGAACTGCTAGTCTATGTGTATTTTCACCTTTGCAGTCAAATTTGAGAAACTCCTATCTATCTATCTATCTATCTATCTATCTATCTATCTATCTATCTATCTATCTATCTATCTATCTATCTATCTATATTATATGTTTATTATTTTACAAATGTATTCTAAAATGACCTAGACAGATGTATTGGTACCCCTAGATATAATATTATAAATACGTTGATCATAGTGACATTTCAAGCTAACTGTTTTCTGTAATTAGTATCACAGATTTCTTTAATCTTATAATCAGTCAGTCAGCCTATTTAAATGGAGAAAAGTAGTCACTTAGCTGCTTTTTATGATCACGTTTTTCACACTGAACAACAGAAAGAAAATTACAGACCAACATATCAAATGTAAAGGCAATAAGAGTTTCAAATATTACTAAGAAGTTTAAAGTGACACTAAACTCAGGAGTTAAATCTTAAAAAGTACTTTAACTATTAACAAAAATGTAGAATATTTGTGTATCACTCGGCTGTGATTGGTGCTGACACTGTGCTTCCTTCAGGAGGGTGGCTACTTTTCTTCCCCATTGTCCCGGGTGTGTTCTAGAGTAGCCACCGCTCCAAGGTCACTCCTGTGATAGACTACAATCTCATGTTTAGATTACTAATTTGTAATGAAATTATAATCTAGTACAGGAGTGAGCTTGGAGCAGTGGCACAGGGACTATGGGGAACAAAACTAGCCACCCTCCAGAAGGTAGGACAGTGTTAACACCAATTCAAAGATGATTTGAGGATCTACAGCCAAACGATACACAAGTATTCAAAATGTTTGTTAATAGTTAGGGTACTTGAATGTATTTTAGTTTAGTGTAACTTTAAGGTCTATGGGAGTTGTAGCCCACCTACCTTCATGTGACCACAAGAGCAAGATCGACCCCAGTTTGAACAGAAGAAGAGTGCACAGGTTAGATAAAGAGCCAAGGAAAACATTCAAAGAGATACAAGATGAACTTCAAGGTTAAGGTAGATTAGTGTCTAATTGCAACCATCAGTCACTTATGAGTGACAGTGAGCTTAAAGGAAGAAGATCCAGGGTGACTATTGAAAGAAAAACATAAAAAAAACAGACGATATTTTACTAAAATGCACATTGCTCTAAAAAAAAAGAACAATGTACCTAGTATGAAACAGCAAATGCTGGGTTATGTTTTGGGATGCTTTGCAGTGTTTTACACAGGGTGCCTTGAATCTGTGCAGGGCAAGACTGTCAAAGAATTCTGGAACAAAATGTACTCTCCAGTGTCAGAAAGCTTTGTCTCATTCAGAGCTTATGGGACCTCCAATAAAATAATGACCCAAAACATACAGCTAAAAGCACCCAAGAATGTTTAATAACAAAATACTGGACTATTGTGAAGTGGCCTTTCATATTAAATACAGAAAAAACTATGATGGATGTCAATTACTTTTATCAGTTTCAAGTTATTTCAAAGAAAATTGTGGGGGTGCTTTTTGTGGAAGAGTACTAACAGACCAAAAAATGTGTCCACACCTGTGAGGGGGAGGTAAGCATTGGCTGGATATGACGGTGGTAGGATGCAACTAAAAAAACTCCATCCATGATCCCTCTAAAAGCACCCTCGCCAGGCTTCAGCCACTGTTATAGAAGAACAAAGCATGGTATAGGGTCTGGCCATTTCAGCCTCCCAAATCAAGGACTCACCTCAATTCCTACTGAGTGCCAGATAATTTACCCCCCCTTCAATCTGTTAGAGCCTTGGGAAGACCAGAATCATAGACTGCTTTCCCCAGTAGAGGTGAGTATATTACCTTAGGTAATGTGAACAGTCTGTCTCCAGTAATTTATTTATTTAGGAAACTGTAATTCAGTGTTCAGTTCCACAGTTGTACTCTCCATATAGATCGAAGGAGATGTGCAACTGGTTAACATCATATGCCGTCAGTTAAATGATAGGAATTTAACCCATTCCATGAAGCTCTCTACACACTGTTGTTGTGCCAATCTGAAGGCCACATGAAGTTTGGAGGTCTGTAGCTATTGACTCTGCAGACAGTTGACGACTTCTCTGCACTGTGGGCTTCAGCATGCACTGACCCCGCTCTGTCATTTTACATGGTTTACCACTTCTAAATGGCACCCCAGACTAAGTTGTTTTCTCCTTCCAGCTGGCACTAGGGCTGAAGCTGCCACCTGTCAGTGACGCATTGTGTTTACACTGAAAGGTGACATGACAGCATATCTTCCTAGCATGGAGGCTTGGACAGAGCTTCTTGCAGCTCTATCCAACCTGCCCCTGCAGCAAAGGATCACTGCTATATATTTTCCTAAAAATAAATAAGAAATTCCCTCCCCATATTAACCCCCAGGTCCCAATGATGTCCGATGATTTGGATGACATTTACATTTACTGAGCAAGTATTCGATGCTCATGTGAACACATGGTCATTCAAATTTGTAGCAACTGCCTGTCTGTTTTCAATGTACACTGAGCTGCAAATGCTCAGCTCACTGTACAAATTTTTACATCTGCCAAGATGAATGAGCTCCCCCACATAGACGGCCAATAAAGATGGCTGAAAATCCCGTACCCAGAAGAAGACTGGGCAAAAATGTCAGTGGCTGGTAAAGGAGCTTGCAGGTGTCCAATCGCTGGAGTGGAGATGAATATAATTCCGCTTTAAATAACACTTTCAGTAACAGTTCAAATTTGTTTGAATTATTTCCTTTTACATCACAATATACAGCAACATTTGATTTTTCATTTATTTAAATTTTATTCATTTTCAAAATAGGCGCCACGGTTTTTTTAAGAGCCATTTCCTCAGTCTCTTATTTACCATTAATCAGACTGAAACATTGTAGCAAGTCACAAGGTGAGAGGCTGCTGCAGGGACTGATCTGTGTCAGCCATTTGTGAGCATGGTCAAGAACTGCACAGGTACCAGGATTTTACATGATTGTGTTATCTCTGAGCCAGTATCTTAGTTTAGAAAGGAAATAATGATCCTGAATTTAATGGCATACCTAGTCTATTGACCCCCAGGGCAGAATATTTTTTAACACTCTCCCAGATTGCAATAATCATGAAATTAAAGAAAAAGTAATAATGGGCAGAAAAAACATATAGAGTTAAGATTTTCTTTATCTGAATCTTGCACATTTAATTTAGGGATTTATAGTGGTGCATATAGTACACTTCAGTGAAGTATATGGGTTTATTAACAGTGCTCTAAATAATATCAAATTTAAAGTCTTAATAGTAGCATCATAAACAGGGCAGATTTATACTATTTTCTACCCTAGCCCAGCTGCACGCCCAACTCTTTCACAATTGGTCTGCTGTATACAGCATAAAGAAACATTTACAGTGTTTATTAGTCTGTACAAGATAGTGTATAGAGTATACAATGAATAGTGCATTGTACACAATTCCAGAGTATGCAATGTTTAGTACTACATACAGAGTGCTTTGGCTCTAAAATATATGTCATATAGCAGAGTGCAGCTGTCTGAAAAATTCAGAGTTAGGACTTACCGCTAACTCTATTTCCATTAGTCTTCCAGGACAGCATCACGAGATGGAATCTCCTCCCCCACCCACAGGAAACACGTCACTTAATTTGCTTAAAAGACCCTCCTCTCCTCCACTCCCTCAGTCATCACGAGAACCGAAGGCAAGCTGGAAAAAGACAAGGCACATACAGGCAATACCACCACCTCACATTAATACTACAAGCATCAATGGGCGGGCAGTTGCTGTCCTGGAAGACTAATGGAAATAGAGTTACCGGTAAGTCCTAACTCTGAATTTCCCATAACGTCTTCCAGGACAGCATCACGAGAGGATAACCAAGAACTTACCAATTAGGGCGGGACCACCGCTTGTAGTACCTTCCTGCCGAATGCCTGATCTCCTGCGGTATTGAGATCTAGGCGATAATGCTTTGCGAAGGGGGAGAAACTTGACCATGTTGCCGCCTTACAAATCTGTTCC
>NW_017306717.1:0-279 GCF_000935625.1 Nanorana parkeri | reverse complement strand
ATAGATTTGGAGGGGTTGACAGTTAGACCTGAGAATGAGGCGAAGTCCGATAGGAGTTTAGTAAGGTTGGGCAGAGATACTATGGGGTTTGTCACGAAGAGCAGTGCGTCATCTGCGAACATACACATCTTATGTGAGGTTTTCTCATGTTCTATTCCTGTAGTCAGGTGATCTACGATCTACGAATTCTCTGGGCTAAGGGCTCCAATGCTATGGCGAACAGGAGGGGGGATATTGAGCAACCCTGTCTGGTTCCTCTCAAGATCGGAAAGGGTTGGG
>NW_017306716.1:1190042-1201790 GCF_000935625.1 Nanorana parkeri | reverse complement strand
CATCTCGTGATGCTGTCCTGGAAGACGTTATGGGAAAGATCAGTCAGCGCTGGCGAGGCTGTGTAATTGATCTGTTGGTGTAGCGGATGTTTACAAGGAGCAGATAGAGCACACAGCCCAGGCTGACTGATCCTTTAGTGGTAGTAAACATTCCCCCACACTGACAATAGTAAAGAATTAGCAGCGCTGGCAGGGCTTTGATTCGACAGACATCCCAATGGACACAAAGTATAAATATTCGCTATATGGGATGGTGCCTAGCGCTGTGTTGTAGCTTCCACATAGAAGCACCCATATATTGGGATTCAGTCTGGGGTGGAGCTACATACAGCAGAAACAAAATAAAAATGAGCTTTTAATACACAATAGACACAATAGGACCATGGATCTGAATGGGGCCATGTGAGGTGCTACATGCACTAGGTTCCCTAGGGAATCCAAGGAGGTTTTTAACCGCCTCCCGGTTGGTCGTTGTTCAAAAATGGCCATCCAGGAGCTTCCTGGATGTAACAGGCCGTCAAAAGACGTCCTGTTAGCCCCGCCCACTCGTGCGCGCGAGCAGGAAACAACCATAATTTAAAACAGGCAGCGATGCCTGTTTACATACAAGCGATCCACCAGCTATAGAGCCTGCAGATCGCTTGTATGGGGTGCCAAACAGAGCGCCCACCTCCCGCGCCCCCCCCCCCTTCCTCCTGGTATCGGGCTCCGCTGTGCCTGGTGCAAGCTCGGGACCAGCATGGTGGCTCTGTGACAGGGGATCAGAGCGAGATCGGTACATGATATCCCTCCGGGAGCTTCAGACGCTGGAGAGAAGCTGATGAAGCAGATCTCTGCTTCATCAGCTTCTTCACGGGGTCCCTAGGTGACATTAGGTGTCTTGGAGACCCCTAATGTCTCCATAAAGAGGACCTGTCACATATCTTTGCTACCACATAGGGGGGTTTCTTAGCCCCCTATGTAATAATAATAAAGTTAAGTGAAAAAAAATGAAAGTTGCACAAAAAAAAAAAAAATTTAAAGTCACATATGAAAAAGAATTAAAAAAAAACAAACAAAATTTTAGGCTGGGTTCACACCTAGGCATATTATAGGCGTGTATTAGCAGCAGCCGGGAGCTTCTGGGATGGCTGTTGGGGGAGGTCGGCACGGCCACACACAGCCGCGACAGCGGCCGCAGCTCTATCACACCGCCCGCGGCGAACTGAGGAGCAGGAGAGCCGCTGCCGGCCAAAGGACTGCATTACCCAGCAGTCAGCCTGGCGCAGCGTGGCAAGGGAGGTGTGGCCATGAGGAGACTGAAGGGGGTCCCAAGGTCCAGACACATGTGGTGTGAGGTGGCTCAATGGCGGTAATCGGGACGGGATCCGACACAGCCCGACAGTGATCCAGCAGGTACCGTGCTGTGTGTGACACTGCCAGTATATCACTCCCCTTCTTCTCCATCACTGTATGATACAGTACATAAGTGATGGATAAGAAGGGGAGTGATATACTGAAAAACTCCTGTGTACCCTCCTGCCTCCATAGTACTCCACACTACAAAATGTATTAACCCTTGCACAGCATGCGCTGATTACTATTTAAACCGGCGCGCGCTGTCACTTGTCTGGCACTGGCGTGACGAGAGGACAAGTTCTTTTTCAAGCCCTTTAAATTATAGTAAAAAAGTATGTGGGTGCATGCTCAATGGGGACAGTATGGAGTCCATTCTCCAAACTGTCACATGACAATAAACAAAAATGTGCCAGTACTTGTATCTGTGAATACTTGGACAAGTATCAGTAAATGGTATCGGTGCATCACTTATATATATTTCTAAAAAAATAAAATCATACATTAAAACAGGGATGTACAAATCCCAGCAGCTCAGTATGCTCCTTAAAAATGACAGCTGCCTCCTAACTTTTGAGTTTTTCTCTAGTCTAGTCTTGTAGCTGGAAAAGTATCTGTACTTGTACTCGTACCAAGTACTGTACTTGGTATCTGAACATCTCAAGTCTGGATCGCAATTGCTGACCTGCACTGGCTTATGGCTGGCTGACAGCGGATACACCAGTCTCTGAAGCCTGTCTCCAATGCCAGCCATAAGCCAGCGCAGGCCCCCTCTGCTTCAATCATTGGTTACTTGGACCGCTGGCATCCTAACAACCAATGAAGTCAGGCAGGGCTACCTGCTACAATTACAAGTGATCTGTGCAGCTGTACAGCCACCCAAATCACTTGTACTAGCCTGCTGTTGCGCCGCCCCTCCCTGCCATGTACATTCCTGTGCTTAACCCCTTCGTGACTGACGACGTACAGTGTACGTCGCCAGCATCGGACTGTTTTGCCGCCGGGAGTCTGTTTAAACTTGTAAAGCCGACTGTCGGCTTTACAACAGAAGCGATTCTGGTGACTTACCTGTCGCCAGATCGCTTCTGTGTCCTGTAGAAGGGGCCGCCGCCGTGAGCACAAAAAAATGTTAAAAGTCCCCCGCCCCCGTGAGCACGCGCGTCGCCTAGTAAACACGCGTCGGGTGCGCCCACGTATGAAAACGACGAACGCGATACACATGTTGGGTATCGCCGCGCATGCCGGAGTGAGAGCAATAATTCTAGGGTCAGTATTTTGGAGTATCTCTAAATTGATGACCTATGGGGGCTTTTAAAGCGTCTGGTGACTTACCTGTCGCCAGATCGCTTCTGTGTCCTGTAGAAGGGGCCGCCGCCGTGAGCACAAAAAAATGTTAAAAGTCCCCCGCCCCCGTGAGCACGCGCGTCGCCTAGTAAACACGCGTCGGGTGCGCCCACGTATGAAAACGACGAACGCGATACACATGTTGGGTATCGCCGCGCATGCCGGAGTGAGAGCAATAATTCTAGGGTCAGTATTTTGGAGTATCTCTAAATTGATGACCTATGGGGGCTTTTAAAGCGTCTTCTATGGACTTTTTGGGGTACCGAAGTTTTTCGCGGTTTCACGGACGCACGCAATTTGTAACCTGGGCATGTTGGGTATCGTTTTACTCGTTGTAACCTCATCATTTATATTTCATTTAAAAAAAGGGCATTTTGGAGCATTTAATTAAATTTTTCACTAAATGTTGGGGTTTAATAAGGAGTTGCGCTAATGTTGCGCAACATAAAAATTTGCAACTACCACCATTTTATTCTATAGGGTCTTGCCAGTCAGAAAATATATAATTTTTGGGGGTTTTAAGTTATTTTCAGGCCTAAAATGTGGAATATAACATGGGTGCAAAAAATTAAAAAAAGGCCTGTCATGCAGGGGTTAATCGGCTGTATTGGAGGGCAAGAGAGACATCAGGGGGCTAATAGACCCCTTGTTCTCTCAGTAAAGAGAACTTTTACCTCCAAATGCTGTTACATTGGGGTTTACTAGCCTCTTTCAGGTAGCAAAAGTAAACTGAAAACAAAATGTAAAATGTGGCTAAAAGAGTAAACATTCAAATTAAATTAAAACCAACCCCTCACCTCTGCCATCTGATTTTAGATGCTTGTAAGGCACCCATTGTTCGGGTTTGGCTTGAAGAAAAGGTGGCAACCCTACACCCACTTGTATGCAAAGCAGGGGAGAAATGACTTCTAACAAAAAAATAAACAATGTGATGCACCAGTGGGGATCAGCACTGTGTCTGGGAAACACACCAACAGCTGTGTGTTGTAGTGCAGCTGCTAGTGTGAATGCAGCCTAAATTGTGGACCGTGGTATGGACATAAACTGAGTGAACCGCGATTCGGGCTACCCTTGGCCCAAAGAATGGGCACCTGAGAAACATAAGCTGAAGGTAACAACAGGAGATTTCATAGAAGCCGAAGGGCATTCTCAGAAAGAGAAAGCGTTTGTAACTGTACAACTCCTCATATCATCCTCTTCCCTGTACACAGTCATAGCGGAGCTCAGCTCATTATCATACAAAGTCCCTCATTCAGCGCGGGAATATTCCCGCCCGACACACGCTGATCGCCCTGCTCCGCCCACTCACCAGGAAAACTCGCGAGACACGCGTTGAGCCGGAGAGAAGCGAAGGGGTCGCGGCCATTGTGCTGGTGTGTGAAGTCGACTATTTTGGCGTGGTTTGCCGTGTGCACTGTCTGATTCGCCATGTCCCGTTACCTGCGCCCTCCCAACACGTCGCTCTTTGTCCGGAACATAGCGGACGATATCAGGTGAGTGGTGGGTGAGGCAGGGCCGCCTCAGAACGAGCATTGTCCCTCCCTTTTTGTGGCAGTGTACGGGAGTCTGAACTGTTGGTTTTCAATTCCGTTAGCCTTACACCCCGAGACACTTCGTACGCTATAGGCGGTGCAGCTATTGCGGGCTACAGCGGCCTTTGTATAATTCCAATGCTCGGGAGATACCACGCGCATGGAATATGCGGTATTTACCGCTTTGTGCGGATTGCCGCTTAATACCGCATGGTGTGTGTGGAGAACATTCAATGGGTTGCTTGTCATGTTTCTAAATTCTCGTTATTTACACATAGAATGTGCCAATTATGCTGACTACATGGGGAGGCTGGCAGGTAGCTCACAGGAAAGGGCAAATCGACCAACGATCTTCAAATACTCAGATGAATGAAGCTGGCCATACATGGCTCAGGTTTTTGGAGCCTATGTGGCCCTGTCATCACACTTGCATTCAAGAAAAGTTCATTTTTCAATCCAGTTTTGTGGATGGAGATGAATTTATCTGCAGATATAGTTGCTGTGTGGCTATTCAGTCACTGGAGCTGCGTCCACTGAATACAATAGACGGTGTTCTGTCGGTTTTGCATACATAACGTGCACGGCCATGTCTCCACACTGCAATTGCGCATGTGCTATGGCTCAAAATTTCAGGTCATGAGCCACTAGCCAGGCCTGAAAAGTTACTCGCCACTAGTTGCTCTGCATAACACAAACAGGGCACCACACACACCAGCACAATGCACGGGGCACAGGACATTACGCATACAGGCACAGGACATTACGCATACAGGCACAGCACAACGCACAGGACATTGCGCATACAGGCACAGCACAACGCACAGGACATTGCGCATACAGGCACAGCACAACGCACAGGACATTGCGCATACAGCCACAGCACAAACACAGGACATTGCGCATACAGCCACAGCACAAAGAACACAGGACATTGCGCATACAGCCACAGCACAAAGAACACAGGACATTACACATGCAGCCACAGCTCAACGCACAGGACATTACGCATGCACATTCACCCACAACACACACATGGCACCCCAACCCATCTGTCCCCTTCAATTACCTGCTGGCAGGGGCCTGACATTTGGGACTAACTCCGGTCCCGTGCATAGTTATTGCAGCTCAGGCTGCATGAAGGGGACCTGTGGCACAGTAAGCTGTTGGAGCCCCTCCTGTGGTCTGCCAGTTCACCCCAGGGCTTCGCCTGTATTGTGACGTCCATGAATTTAGTGTTCTATCATTCCACCTTCATCCTAATATAGCTAGCCCCTTTCTGCCTCCCCTAGCAGAGGCCCTCGAGTGCCCAGATCGGTACAGAGTGTGGATAATGTGGACGAGCAGCATCTCTCACCATCACTGCTTCCTGTTCTCAGCACTGCTCCAGCACATGACAGACCAGGGTCCCCTAGAGAGGCAGTGCCCGGCCACCCACACACAGACACTGAACCGTAGCAATAAAACCTAACCCAATACCCCCTACGTGACACACTCACCCACTGCTGTCACGGTGGCGCTGTAACGGTGGCAGGAAGTTATATAACTTCCTGCCTGTGCACCGAGGATTATGGGAGCTGTAGTTTCACTTTTACAGCGCCACCGTGACAGCAGTGGGTGAGTGTGTCACGTAGGGGGTATACAAGAGCTAGGATACAAGAACGGACCTTAGTAAAGATGGCTTCCGTCATGCATATAATATGGGAAGATGCACGGCTGTGGGCAGAAGCTTAGGAGCAAGTCATCAGGCACTAGGTCCATGACTGAGTGTCTGACTCAATGGCTTCATTTCCACTCGCCCCCTCGCAAATTGCGAGGGGGCGAGTGGAAATTTTTAAATATATATTTTATACGAACTCCCTTTGATCTCCTCTCAGTCCCCGAATGCAGGAAGTGATGTAGGTTACATCACTTCCTGCATTCAGTGTCACTCTCCAGCTACAGAAGCTGATGAAGCCGATCTCTGCTTCATCAGCTTCTCTGGGGGTCCCTAGGTGACAGGGGTCTTGGAGACCCCTGATGTCTCCATAAAGAGGACCTGTCATGTAAATTAGCTATTATATAGGGGGCTTCTTATATATCTTATAATAGCAATAAAGTTGTCAAAAAAAAAAGTAATATAAAAATTAAAGAATCACAAAAAAAACAAAGCAAAAAAATTTTTTCAAAAAAGAAAACAAGTCCCCGCCCACCACATACACACGCAGATGTGCGCCTACGTGCAAAAACGCAGATTGTGCCGCACATGTTGCATATCGCCGCAAACGTCGGAGTGAGAGCAATAATTTTAGGGCCATCAATCACCGATGACACTAAACTGATGAGCAGTAAAAGCGTTTTAAGCGTCGCCTATGGACGTTTTTTGCGGGCGCACGTAATTTTAAGGCTTGACATGTTTGGTGTCTATTTACCCGACGTGACCCCGACTTTTTATGTTTTACCAAAAATATGGATAATAATAAATGTTTTATAACATAGTGTAGGGAAACTTTTTTTTTTTCCTTTACATTTACGGTACTTTTTTCATTTATATAGTAAAAAAAATAACCCTCGAGGTGATTATATACCTCCAAAAGAAAGCTCTATCTGTCCACAAAAAAATTTAACATGAATTGCAAGGCCGATAGTCCGGTCATGCTGACTGGTGAAATGTTTGACTGACTGGTGAGACACTATAAAATGTTTCAAGCCCTGTATATATTATTGTAATGTCTTTCTTATATTGTAAAGCGCTGCGCAAACTGTTGGCGCTATATTATTTCTAGTTGCGTCATAAAGGTCACCATCTTTGCATTGGTTGATGCTTTCCCTGAGTTCGTCACACCCCCATGTGTGACCCACCGGATCATTTAGTGTCCCCGGTGTGGGCCGTAAAGATTGCGACCTTTTGTGTGCACTGATGTCGAATGAAAAAAAAATCCAATGTGTTGTCAGAGTGAATGCGCATTAGTGATTTTGTAGGTCGGAAAATATGAAAGAACACCGGCAGGGTAGGTTTCCTTCATCCATGCTGTTCAGCGTGGTTGGAGCAAATATGCCATGGCTCCCTGTAAAGCAGTAGAAATTGCACTAATGGCAGAGTTCAATACTGTATCCTCCGCCGTTTTGCTGAGCACTGTTCAGTGAAGCAGCTGCCTGAAACGCAGCAGGACAGCTACTTGGCTAAGGAACTCAGTGCAGCTCTAGTGTTAAAGTTGATCACATGTGCAGCACCATGGCAACTGCAGATTTAAATGAAGGCTAAGATGGCAATGTCCTTGGCTGTAAAGGATGAGAAGGTGTAGTTTCCCTTTTAAAAGAGACCATTATCTTTAGAATATTAAAGTGGAAATACTGATAGACTGGCTTTTTTATGAGGGAGACTCCCAGTCTCTAAGGCCCCTTTTTAGATGGGCAGTCCATTTACATCCAATTCCTCATAGACCAATATGGGGGTCCAGTCATTTCAGTTTTTTCCTTCATTTTAAGATGGATGAAAAAACTGGATGGACACAGATGTCACAGCGATGACATCCAATCCCTACCACTCTGATCGTGCACGGAATGCCCTCCTGATGGAATAATGTTAAAGGGGCTTTATAGAAGATTCTACCTGCCCGGGAGCCAACTTTTGTTTCTGTACACTGAGCTTTGTGGCTCGGCAGGATTGTAGATGTGATTAAGTAACTCCTGTGCACAAGTTATGTCGCCATGGCCTGGACAGTCAAATGGCCTATTACTCAGAACCCAGAAGACAACCAGGATACAGATGGGAGGCAAAGCCTGACATTGCAGCACTGGAGGGGATCTCTTTGGCAGTTAGACTGACATATTGTGCTAACATGCTGTGCATATAGGCACATTATGGCTACAATTCTCCTAATGTAACTGATTTCTATAAGCTCATTGTGTACACCTGTAAAATGGTATGAAATAGAACAGTGATAAGGAAACTGGTAGATTAGAGCAAAGCTGCATGTACTTTTTCCCACCCAAAACATTTGAATTAAGTAATGGAGTTTGAGATTCAGGAACTATGAAATTACCTCTTAAATCTGTGTTGTTGTTTTTTCTGATTGCTGAAAAGTGTTGTTTGTTTCAATGTATTTAAGTTAAACTAAAATGTGTTTCAGGTCTGAAGATCTTCGTAGAGAATTTGGTCGATATGGGCCTATTGTTGATGTATATGTCCCCCTTGATTACTACAATCGACGTCCTAGGGGATTTGCGTATGTTCAATATCCTTTCTTCCCTCAACTGGGTTATGAGGGAAAATGCCGTTAACAAAGAGATTGTGTGAGGTAACTGCACACAACACGAATTGCTTTGCTTTGATAATCACTTTATGTTGCTCACTATACATTGCAAAGTAATTCACCAGCACGCTTGTTTTTCTCCTAACTTCTGTGCAATGTAGAACTAACAAAGATCAAATAGCTAGTTTAATAGTAAATATTGCAAAAAAATCCAGTCAGCTTTTGTGTCTCTACTTGTATTTTTGGATAGATAATTTCCTTTTACTTTAAATCTTTTTTCCTAATTCTGTTGTTACCTCAGAATTGTAAAGCTGTACATTAAAGGCGAAACCACAGAGAAAGCATGAAAAGAACTTTAGAGTAGAGACAAGTAGACAAAGCAAAGACACCTTAATGATCAGGCTTGAAGATTAAAAGGGAAGTTGGGAAAAGAAAAGCTGGAAGGACAAGCCAAATAGGAGTCAAAGCTTCGCTTAATTCACAAAAGTGGGGAAGTTATTTTTCAAAGTTAAAGATAAAAGCATGAAGCCCCTCCTGACAAGTCCTTCTGACAAGCTCTTAGGAAATAAAAGGTCAAGATGTCGTTGAATGGTTACCAAGATCACAGGAGACTATGTATCCTACCTTCATGTGTCCTCTTGTGTAAGTACGCAATTTGATGATGGATGGGTGTAAGCCGTAGGGTTTTTAAAGGGGATCAAGATTGTTATATTTTTCTTACATTTTGGCTTTTCCTTCTCATTTAGATGAAACTTGATGGTTAAATAAACTGTACATGAGTAACTTCTGTCCATGTAGCAGATGTTCCAAATCTGAGTACAGAGTAGGTTAGATTGTAAAGGTGACCGTCCTCAGTTTGCATGGTGTTTTTGCATGGTATGATATTCTGCTTTTGGATTGTCATGTTACATTTATTTTTAAGTATATCAATCTGTTTTCTTTTGTGGTGGGATTTAAATAGAACCCTTTGGGTATCATTGTAGTCCAAATCCATTTTTACCCTCATAGTGTTTAAAGGGGATTTTTTTTTTTTTAATGTGTTTAAAAAAGAAAAAGCTATGATTTCAATGGGACCCATTAGGAGTGGCAATCGCCAAAAGCCATACTGAGGTCACACATGGTGATTTCTAAGAAAAAAGGGACTGATGTCACATCCAGGCCTTGTGATGTATGCTATGGAATAATCGCATCGTATGAATACGTGTTTAGCTATGAACTGTGCTACTGTTTGTGATTCATAATTTTCACACTAGAGGGAGCTGTTTAGCTTCAGAATACGGATAGTGAAAGTTGTCTTGTACTAGCTCTGGGTTTATGCCCTGACTGAGGCCTCTTCAATTCAAATATGCTACTTATATGTATGAAAAATTAAAGCACTCAAATACCTTAACTGAAAATTTGGTTTATCAAGGTCACATTACATGACAGAAAATGTTGTTTGACTGCTCGTATTTTCCTTTTAAAATGAACAAAGTAGTAAATTAAAGAGGTATGGGGGCTGCCATAGCTTGCTTCTCCTTTTGAAATACCATTTTCCTTGACTGGCTGTTATGCTGAATTGTTTTCTGAACAAAGTGCAAAACACTAATGGATAATTCAGATCTAATTTGTTAAGCTTGTATGCATAAAGGAGAACTATGAGGTGAGTGCTTTTCACTCACCTCATAGTTCTAGCCGACCTGTGACAGTGAGACTGTCACAGGTCGGCTCAGTAGATCGGAAGGTGAGCGAACACATACCAGGTTCGCTCACCTCTAGATCCTGTCACGGCTCTCTGCCATGACGGGGAGGGGCTGGATTCCCCCGCTCCGATCTGCCAGCGTTGACTGGCGGAACGGACGGGGGAGGGGGCGGGTACAGCTGGCTCTGCCTCTAGATAGGCAGAGCCAGCTGTCACTCACGCAGCTGGGCGGATGCCGTCATCTAAGTCGGGATCCGCTCTAGCTGTAGCTCGCGGTATACTGAGCTTAGGGTAACGGGAGGACGCTAGTTTGTGTCCTCCCGTTACCCTAAGGAGAACTATGGGGAAAAACACTGACCCCATAGTTCTCCTTTTAAGGCTGTGACATACTGCATGCAAAAATAAATGCTTTTCCTTGTTGTATTCACTGAAAGTGCTTCGTAATAGGGGGGGGGTGCTTGCAGTGACTGCAGTTGGGGCCGCAAATATCAGCAAAATGTAGAAATGTCGCCAGCACACACAAATCCTTTTACGATAGCAAAATTTTCATTTATTTGTGGTTCCTTATCATATAAACAAGCTCTTTCGGGGACGCGCAGGGTCCCTTCATCAGGTTTGATCACATGTCGCCCTGATGAAGGGACCCTACGCGGCCCCGAAACATTGGCTTGTTGACGTATGTGACATAGTAATAAAAGTGCTATCATTTTTGCACATTACAAGTGAGTGCGGGTGGCTACTATCTTTACAAACAATAATTAAGATGCAAAAACTGAGAGAGTTTTAGTGTGCATAAATATTCACCCCTTTGTTACAAAACCATTAAATAAGATATGGGCAAACAAATTAACTTGAGAAGTCCCATAATTTGTTGATAAATGTTCACCTATGTGCAATCAAAGTGAAACATGATCCGTCACATCATGTCAGTATAAATACACCTGTTCTGAAAGGCCCCTGTCTGCAACACCACTAAACAAGCAACATGAAGATCAAGGAACTCTCCAAACAGGAAAGAGACACAGTTTTCAACATTCCACAGAGCACCAGAAAAAAAACAAGAATGCATATTTGTAGTTCACCAGGCAACATGTGTCAGACTCCCTAAACACATAGAAGAGGGTTCTCTGGTCATATGAGTTTTCCCATCACCCTGAGAATACCATCCCTACAGTGAAGCATGGTGGTGGCATCAACATGCTGTGGGGATGCTTTTCATCAGCAGGGACTTAAAAAACTGGTCAGGAGTAAAGGAAAAATGGATGGAACTAAATACAGAGCAATTCTTGAAGAAAACCTTATTCAGTCTGCCACAAATTTGGGACTAGGGATGAAGATTCACCTTCTAGGTGGACAATGACCCTAAACACTTCTAAAGTTACATTGGAGTGGTTTAAAGGGAAACATTTCTATATCTTGGAATAGCCTAGTCAGAGTCCAGGGGGTTGATTTACTAACCTTATAAACACACCACGAACATGTATACACCTCTGTAGTGTGTTCCCTCCCAGCATGATCTATGGGTGGAATCTAAACACCTTTGTAGTGTGTACACACCCAGCAGGTGTGTTGTGCAAAGAACTGCATGAATTGCAAGGTGTAAATTAGCTCTATGTTGTGTTGC
>NW_017306716.1:1189259-1189679 GCF_000935625.1 Nanorana parkeri | reverse complement strand
TATCCTAAGTCGGGATCCGCTCCGGCGTCTCAGTATACCGCGAGCTGTAGCTCGCGGTATACTGAGCTTAGGGTAACGGGAGGACGCTAGTTTGTGTCCTCCCGTTACCCTAAGGAGAACTATGGGGAAAAACACTGACCCCATAGTTCTCCTTTTAAGGCTGTGACATACTGCATGCAAAAATAAATGCTTTTCCTTGTTGTATTCACTGAAAGTGCTTCGTAATAGGGGGGGGGTGCTTGCAGTGACTGCAGTTGGGGCCGCAAATATCAGCAAAATGTAGAAATGTCGCCAGCACACACAAATCCTTTTACGATAGCAAAATTTTCATTTATTTGTGGTTCCTTATCATATAAACAAGCTCTTTCGGGGACGCGCAGGGTTGCTTCATCAGGTTTGGCATTAACGAAGCTAACTAAC
>NW_017306716.1:1161139-1188550 GCF_000935625.1 Nanorana parkeri | reverse complement strand
TTTTTTTCTTTGTCTCTTATATTAAGCAGCCACTATAACTGCTTTTGAGACATTTTTTTTTTTTAGCTATTAGGCTGCTTAAAATTTAGGAATAGCCAATAATAACCTTAGTGACACTGCAGCATGTCAGATTCAGATGTTACTAAAGACTTCTGATCATTCTTAGAACAATCAGAAGCCTGATGCAGTGTTTTTACAATTTTGCTACATATTTTTATGAAGCATAGAAATATGTAGCAAAATTAAACTTATTGTACACATGGAATCTGTACAGAGCAGAAAATCCCAATCTGTGTGGAGCTGTCAAAACAGTGATCTAGCAGAGCTGTCAGACAGCGATCAGGTATTCTTTAATTGATGAAAGAATTAAGCTTTTACAAAAGCTTAATTCCTTTTATTAATGCCTCAACGGCATCTATTAATGAACGGTAACCACTGATCTCATCGGTTACCTGCTTTTTAAAAGCTCCAAATAGCTGATTACGTACAGTATATGTGGTCGGTCATTTGGGCACTTCATGTACAGTGTAAGTCTCCAGTCATGAAGGGGTTAAAATAACTTAAGCCAGTGATGGGTGGCTAGCATTGTCAGGAAAAGGTCGCAATGGCAACCCCTGTATTTCCTTCTGTTCAGGCTTTCTTTAAGGTGTCTAGACCTGTTGACTTAATTCTGTGAACTAGGATTCTGATGACCCATGCTGGAACACTTTACCTTTTTGGGTAAATTACTGGAAAACCGCAGTATTTCATGTTGCTTTTGTAAAGTACCTTGACTGCAAGCACATTTGAAGATGTCCGCGATGCTGAGGATGCTTTGCATAACCTGGACAGAAGATGGATTTGTGGACGCCAGATTGAAATTCAGTTTGCACAGGGAGACAGAAAAAGTAAGTATAGTTTGGAAGAAAATCTTTTTTGTCTTAAGATTTTAATAGTTTGCAGAAGGTAATTTGTTGTTTTTTTTGTTTGCTACCATCACTGTATTTTTGTAAGCGGGAGCTGTGGAAACTTGTAGTGTATATATCCTCCTTACTTGCATACACCCCACTAAGGTGGTTGTATATAAATGCATTACACCTACATCCCTATACCATTTACATTAACTATGACAGTAAGCCTGGATATTAAGTTGAAACAGTTTGCTTGTGTCAATCCAGTCCAGGAAATATCATTTTTCATTGCATTGTGTGAAATCTATTTTGTAGGGTTAGTTCACACCAGGAGTGTGGCTGAGCATTTTGCTGCTTTTTAAAATACAGCAAAATGTAAGGGAGAATTCTTTGCTTTCAGTAGGATCTGTTCACAAAAATATATTGCTGTATATTGGGGGGAAAAGTCCTGAATGATGTAATTTTTAGTGCATTGAGTTGCATTTTGTCATTTTAAGTCAAGTTTAAATGAAATGTTATGCATTGCAGCCAAGGTTATTTTGGTTTCTTTGAATAGCAAAATGCAGTTGGCATGTTTTAACTCGTTGCGGCAAAATATTTATGAGCGCAGGTTTGTTAAACGGCAATAATCTGTACTGAGGAAGCTACCACTCTTGCCTCCCCTTCTAAAAATACTACCTCCTCATGCTGATTCAGCAGTGTTGATACTTTCACATGTGCGAAACAAGTATGCAGATCAGGAATTCTGACTTGGCTGATCTGCATATTTTTTCCAGGTTGTGTCAGAATGTTAGGAGCAAGGACAGCTTCTGTATCTCTCAGAACAGCTTTCCCTTTAACAGCATGAAATGGTATCCAGTGTGAAACGGCTTTAATTTTTTGCAAATGTTTAGTAAATAGTTTTTAAATTATTCATTTTTATCCTTTCAAACTTAATAGCGCCCAATCAAATGAAAGCCAAGGAGGGTAGCAGCTCCTACGGTTCTTCACATTATGATGATGGTGATAGACACAGGCGGTCTAGAAGCCGCAGTTATGAGAGGCGACGGTCTAGGAGCCGGTCTTATGACCAGAACTATGAGAGATCTTACAGTCCTAAAGGGTAAGCCTTCTCTGCCTGTATTATTACTGTTTTGTTTTTATCTATTTCTTAGGGGGCTTTTTTGTATTTACTTGGTGTTTTTTGTTTTTGTTTCCCTCTCCCCCCCTCAGGCGATCTGATAAACAGCACCGAAGCAGAAGTCGATCACATCGTGGCAGGTACAGTATTTTGGTTATAAATATGAATGTTGTCATTTTACTGTAGCTTAACGGACTGTTGTCTAAAAATATTGCACAGTATGGCACTATAGCTTCCACTCATTTTAGTATAGTTGATCTCGGGTCACTTGTGTAAAATGAGCAGCCATCTTGTCTGCCCCCTCCCCCGCTGTGGTATTCAGGGTCCCCGGGACCACAACACTCGTTGTTCAGGATAGGGAGTGGAGAATACCTGTTCTACGATCTGCTCTGTGACCAATGTGACGGGAGCGCAGGTACTGATGTTGGACGAGAAGGCCTGGTTCGCAGTCTCCACACTAATTCATCCCAAAGTTGTTCTATCAGGTTGAGGTCAGGACTATGTGCAGGCTAGTCAAGTTCCTCCACCCACCCCAAACTTGCTCATCCATGTCTTTATGGACCTTGCTTTCTGCACTGGTGCACAGTCATGTTTGAACAGGAAGGGGCCATCCCCAAACTGTTCCCACAAAGTTGGGAGCATGAAATTGTCCAAGATGTCTTGGTATGCTGATGCCTTAAGAGTTCCCTTTACTGAACAAGCCCAACCCCAGAAAAATAATCCCCCCTCCACCAAACTTTACACTTGGCATAGTGCAGTCAGGCAAGTACCGTTCTCCTGGCAACCACCAAACCCAGACCCGTCCATCGCATTTCCAGACAGAGAAGCGTGATTCGTCACTCCAGAGAACATGTCTCCACTTCTCTCCAGAGTCCAGTGGCGACGTGCTTTACACCACTGCATGCGACACTTTGCATTGCACTTGGTGATGTAAGGCTTGGATGCAGCTGCTCGGCCACGGAGACCCATTCCATGAAGCTCTCTACGCACTGTTGTGCCAATCTGAAGGCCACATGAAGTTTGGAGGTCTGTAGCTATTGACTCTGCAGACAGTTGGCGACTTCTGCGATTCAGCATGCACTGACCCCGCTCTGTCATTTTACGTGGCCTACCACTTGGTGGCTGAGTTGCTGTTGTTCCCAGTTGCTTCCACCTTGTTATAATACCACTAACAGTTGACTGGAATATTTAGTAGCAAGGAAATTTTCCCGGATGGATTTAGGGTTATAATTATCACAGTACCACACTTGAATTCACTGAGCTCCTGAGAGCGACCCATTCTTTCACAAATGTTTGTAGAAGCAGTCTGCATGCCTAGGTGCTTGATTTAATACATCTGTACAAAAAAAATGTAATGTGTATATAGGGCTGTGGAAATTAAAGATTAATTTCTCGATTAATCGTTAAACTTTTTGATTAAAATTTATTTTGAACGCTAGTGTGAAAACACTCACCTCTCCGCCGGCTTCCGGGAGTCCCGTCGGCGATCCGGTGACGTCACGGAGAAGGGGGGAGGAGTCTGGTGACGTCGACGTCCGTGACGGCTAACGAAGGGGACGAGTCCGGTAACGTCACCGGACTCCTCCCCCCTTCGTTAGCCGACGGAGCCACTTGGGCCAGTGAGTTTGCCCAAGAAACTTTCTGCACAAGCGCCGGCCAAGGCATTGGCCTATACACATACAGCACAGCAATGAAGTAATAAAATGAACTAGGATCACACTAATCCAGCACGTTATTCCTGAGTTGCCCCACTCAAGCGGCGGCCATATTGAGTGGGACACGTGAAATTAATATTGTGCTGGATTAGTGTGATCCTAGTTCATTTTATTGCTGTGCTGTATGTGTATAGCCCAATGTAGTTGGATCTGTATGTGCGTTATAATTAATCGAACACGAAAATGTTAATCATTACAGCATGTGGTATGTATCTTAACTTTCTCTTATTTTTTTATTTTTTTTTGCTCCCCTTCAGATTTAATCGGCGGCAGCGATCACAATCCAAGTCTAACAGTAGGTCTCACTCCAAATCACAGCCAAGAGAAGAAAGGAAAGAGAGGCGATCTGGATCTGGGTCACATTCTAGATCGAAAGCAGATGGCAAATGCAAAACCACTACTAGAGTGAGCCGGGAGTCCAGAAGAGAAGGCCACGAAAGATCAAAGTCTCCATCACATTCTGAGTCCAGGTCACGATCAAAATCAAGATCTCGATCTTGGAATAGTCACAAATCCAGTGGTCATTAATTTCTTTCCCCTGAGCAGTTTTATCCATGAAAATGTGAAGGGTTTTTTTTTTATTCTAAGGTTGTTAGAACGCTACACCTCATTTTATGTCTGACAGCGAATGATCAAAGTATTTTAGGCCATCAACCTAATTAAGCAGTCTGCTTACTAATACAAACATTCTGGTTCTCTCAGATAGGGCCTTTTAAAACATTTTATACAGCCGTTTGGAGTTTTGTTGGAGTTTGATTGTTGTGCCTGGATGAGTTTGTTTAGTTGAATGGCACTGAAAATGTTCTAAGGCCCAACAAGTGTGTGCATCTCAATTTCCTTGTAACCTTCAAACTGAAAATTTTGCAATTTGGGGCTTGTCATTTTTTCCTGCCTTGTATTTATAAAGGGAAAGCATCTACAGAGCTTCACACTGACTTTAGTGTCAGGCTGCAAGTATTGGGCATTCATATCTTGTTTTGTTGAATGGAAACTTTATATGTCATAGCACATTTGAGGCAAGATTCAGCATTCACTGTCATTAAAATTTACGTTTTGAGATCCTGTTTTGGTGACCAACAGTATTGATCTAGATAGCTTTTTAGGATGGCTAATATGCCTTCCTTAGACACTTTCCAAGCTTTGTAGGATTAGAACATCCACTGAGGAGAGTTTTCCTCTAGTTCAAATGCTTGGTGAACCTTTTACCTTGTCCATGTAAGGCAGTGTCGTTTTACCCCCTCCCTAGCAGCATATACTCTCCTTTCCTTCGCTCCCTGCTGCTCTGTTCGGCTGTCTGGAGTGTTGAATGAAAGTCCTGTGTAAACTCCAGAATGACTTGTAGCTTAACAAAGCTGAGAACTTCTTCCTTGACCCCCACATTGTTCCCCACCCCCAAATATGACAGTGTGAATCCAGTTGCCAGCTAACAGATCATTTGCATGGGAGAAGGGTGAGTGAATCACATGTACAGTTATCCAAGTCTCCAGCTAGATACGTTTCATACAACAGTTACATAGGTCCTAATGCAATTGCATGGTGTAATACACTGTTAAGCAGTTTAAATCTGCAAATTCCCATATCTTAAATATTTTGTTTTTTAATTTTCCACAAGTCTGTACCCAATGTGCTATGTAGCTATTCAAAAAGAATGGTTCTTACCACAATTTTGTGACAAAACATTTAAGTGTTCCTCTGAAGAACTGCTTATTTGAGTGGTCAGATATGAGCCGATACTTCAATTACAGTATGAATGGACATGGGGAGGTGGTATTGCTCATTGGGTTTTTATGTTGAGGGGCTCCAGCGGTGACATTGTACTTGTGCCACTCAAGTCTTACTCCACTTGCGCAATTTGTGTCATTAATTTTTGGACCCCCTTGCGATTCAAACAAATGGAAACATCGTGTGACTTTATTAGATCATGGAGGTATCCAAGGAGTATATGTTTTGGCTGATTCAGATCACAAACTTCGACATCGGTTGAAACCATTACTTTTGTTGGACTGCCCCTGCGTTGTTCAAAAGCACACTTGTACAATCCATTCATTTTTCTTATCCATACTTGGGTGTAATATATATGTATACATTGTAACCTAAAATGTTTTGTCATTGAATGATCGTGGCACACTTTTTTTGTGTCCGTCCTTTAAGAATTTCTCAGAATAAAGCCCTTGTGTCTTATGCGCATGCAGGCACTTTAGATGACCTGCTGGTTCTTGCATTTGGATTTTTCTTTAGGTTATTGGTGTGTTAACATTTTTGTACTAAAGTGTTTTGTTTTTGGATTGGCAGTTGCTATAATTTACTATGCAAACATTTTGTGTGCATGTATTAGGAGTGCATTTCATGTGGAAACTACAGTTTTAGCAGTCGAGATGTTGAAGTTTGTATTTCTTTACTTTATAGACGCTTACAAGATATTTTTATATGTTCTATATAACCAATGCTGTATTTAAAAACAATTGGTTACTCTTTAAGTCTAAAATCTTGTGCTTGCTGTACATTTTGGCAAATAAGCGGAAATAAATTGGGAGAAATTATATCTTTAAAATTTTCTTTAGCTTTTGGGGAGCTGAGTTCCTGAATGTTATATGGCCAGTATCTTAACAATGCATTTACATACACCGGTGTTCTGCACTGAATCTTCACTTTGCATTTCTATTTTTTCAATGGCGGCAAAATGGCACGGTGGGTGTCTACACTTCAACAGCTAACAGTGTGCTCATCTCCCTTCCAATTGCTGAACCCAGAAGCAATCTGCATTATCACTTCTTCTGGTTTCAAACTGTAATTTCTCCAGCTGCTGTGGCTGGAGAGGCTCGTGATTTTGGGCTTCATGGGTGAAATTATGGGTCTAATAGACCCCTGATCTTTCCATAAAGAGTACCTGTCACATTCTCTCTATTGCACAGGGGGCTTGTTAGCCCCTATGTGATGGCAATAAATGAAGTGTAAAAAAAAATATATTTTTTTAAAGTTCCCCACATACAAACTCAAACCTGTTGGGTGTGAAAATATGGTAAAACTATGATTGCCATTAGGGTTGCACAGATACCAAGTACGAGTACTGGTACTTGCCCAAGTACTCACAGATACGAGTACTGATACATTTTTGTTGTCATGTGACAGTTTTTCTAAAACAATACAGACTAATGATTTCAGGACAGTGGTGGAGCGCCAGAGCCAGGCCCCAGCTTCAGCCGCTGCAACCCTGATAGTTCTCATGAAAATGCCAAGTATCGGCACTGGTACTCAAAAGTATCTGTGCATCCCTAATTGCCATCAATCAGTTTACCGAAAATATTGGGTAATATATTGTGTGCCCTAATCATTTTAGTGTCTTTTTATCCTAAAAATATTGGTTTAATAAACATTTGTGCAAATATTTAACATATAAAACAAAAATTGCAACCAGCATTTTTTTTAAATATTCTACAGGGCCTCTGCTTTCAGAAATTATATAACGATTTGGGGTTAAGAAATTGTTCTGGACGGCAAGTGGTTAAAAAGCGTTATTGCTCTTGGGGTTAGATGATCCCTGTATCAAATGCAGCCTAAATAAAATGGGATGGGTACACTACGGAACAAATGTACTATTGCCTCATGTTGTTTAGCAGGTGTACTTTCCAGAATAAATATTGCATTGGACCTTTTTTGTTTTAAAAGAAGGTGCAGATGGTAGTCGGTGAGTAACCTGTATCACTTTTTCAATGGCAAAACCTGGTTGCTTTGGGCAGCTCAGGTTTTCTTTGACGCACTTATCCATGTCGATCTCTGCCACCTTCCTATACGTTAAATATTTTTGTCTGGGTGCATCATTGTTACCCAACTGCCTGGCTTGCGTTGACAATCTTTCACCAACTAATGTGTTCAAATTATGAAAAAGACTGCCGTTCAGTGAAGTGATTGGTGCCAACCATAAAGCAGAACTTGCAGGGTTTAGTGGGAAAGTACAGGGCTTTCTGTAAAAATGATCTCGGCACAAAAATGTCAGGCTGCTTTTTGGAGTCTCCAAAGTTATTAGCATTGTACAGCAGTGTCTGCAACAGCTGTGTAGTGAAAATCTGGGTTAGATGTCATACTAAACTTGGTCAACTGTCTTTTTAATATGTTTTTGAGCAAACCTAAAACTGAGATGTATTTTGACCTTTTTCTGAGCAATTGTATGTAGGAAGACAATACTGTTGCTAAAAGACCAAGTGCAGCAGCATAGAAGATGACTCGAGAAAGAGTGGGACCTCCTGGATGTATTGAGCAGTGCCATAAGGCTGTTGGTGACATTTTCTGGTTTAGAAAGTGTTTCCAGTTTGGGAAATTGAAGGCTATTAAAAACGATCTGCATTTTCTGAAATGAGAAAGTTGGTCCTTTTTTAGTACTACCTCAGCAGAATGAATTGAAAGTAGTTCTATAATAGGTGTATACGTGCTCCAAGAAACATGCAGGATGTCTTCACCTTCTCCGAAGCTGTCACAAATAACAGTGCATTTTGTATAATGTTCATATCTGTTCTAACTTCAGTAACTGCATGTGTTGCAGAAGGTAGACGCCTAACCTAATGGTTAAAGGCATGCACCATGATTATGTTATTTTTTAAGGTGCATTTATTGTAGAGGTGGGGATTGTTGAATCTGCTGTTTATGTATGGGGAGTAAATGGCTAGTGTTTGTGGTGAGGTGTCCCCATTCATATTGAGAAAAATATGCAGCTGCATGAAGCTATTGTGAGAATTCTTGGCTTACATCACAAGCCACAGACTTAAATTCTTGACCTATTGGGTTGTGCTACCTATAGGCTATTTGATACTGGCAAATCAGTAAAAACTGCAGGATAGCCCTGCATAAACCTTCCCACCCCAGCCTGCCTCAATATTTTGGTAGTGTCCTTAGGTGATGGATGCCTTTTCTCAGTTCTGAGAGAAGTATACCCTTTTGCACTTTTTCCCCCCAAACTCAAGCTTAGTAAGTCAGTAGATTTGGGTACCCCATCCAATTCCAAGCTAAATGGAAAACATTAAAACTGTATTTAAGGTACCCGCTCCGAACACTACGTTCAATTTTGAAATCAAAAAGGTCTTAATGCACATTTTGACAGATTAACCTCTAAAGCCTGTAAAAAAAACGGACGGACGGCACTGCAGCATTGGCGGGTTGCCGTCTCCAGGCGGCAATTTTTTTCTGCTCGCGCGCGCCCCTTAGCGTGACCGCACGGGCAGAAAAGACCCGACCAATGCAAACACCCGTTACTGGGTGTTTCACATATAGGCGATCAGCGGCTCCATAGCCCGCCGATCGTCTATATGTGCTCGTTTACGTTTTTTTGAGGTTTCGCGCACGCAATTTTAAGGCTTGACATGTTTGGTGTCTTTTTACCCGACGTGACCCCGTCTTTTATATTTTACCAAAAAATTGTGTAATAATAAATGTTTTATCATTTTAATATAGGGGAAACAGTTTTTTTAAAATTTCGTTAATTTTTCCTTTTAATATAGAAAATAAAACCCCCAGTGGTGATTAAATCCAACCAAAAGAAAGCTCTATCTGTCCCTAAAAAATGGTATAAAATTCATTTCAGTACAGCGTTGCATGACGGAATAAATGTCAGTCAAAGTACCGCAGCGCTGAATACTGAAAAATGGCCTGGATGGGAAGGGGGTTTAACACCGCGGATGTCAACTGGTTAAAGTTATGAAATATGACCTGATAAGGGAGACATTTTAACACCATTATCCAATTAATGGCACCATTTACATGCATGTCGAGGTAAGCATAAACTAGTTGTTTTTTTTATATATATATATATATGTGTTTCTTCACTGTATTTTTTGTTACCTTTTTCAATAGGTGTTTAAATGGGTTCTGCTCAATACATTTAATGGATGTCAGCTTCAGCAGCAGAGTAAGACATTTTGTATGATATTCAAAACCACAATGGAGCCACAAATCAGAAGATGTCTTTTAAAATGGTTCTGTGGACGAGCATAGGGCCAATATTACGAACTCTCCCTTGCCTTTGTACCCTAGATCGTACTGCATTGCTTATTGTAGTGGAGGATATTTGCTCAAGCCATATATAGATATAGACGGGGCTTGAAAAATCCGCTAGTCTGTAACGAGAGGATGGCGGAGCCCGACAAGCAGCTTTCCAGCTGGCCGGAAGCTTTACATGCAAGCGATCGAGCATCTCGAGACGCCCGATCGCTTGTATTACCAGCAGTTGCAGGACCCGAGATCTGATGCAGCCTGGACGGCTGTGACGGGAAATCAGTACACGATCTCCCTTTGATCTATTCTTCAGTCCCGGCATGCAGGATCTCTGCTTCATCAGCTTCTCTGGGGGTCCCTAGGTGACATTAGGGGTCGTGGAGACCCGTAATGTCTTCCTAAAAAGGACCTGCCATGTAAATTGGCTATCATATAGGGGGCTTCTTAGCCCCCCCCCCCCCCCCCCCCCATGTGATAGCAATAAAGTTGTGTAAAATGAAAAAAATCAAGTATTAAAAAAATAATTTTTCAGGCCTCCGCTCCCCACACATGCAGATATGTGTCGGGTGCACCTACGTGCAAAAACAACAATTTGTTACCAGTTATACAGTAAGGTGCACACGAAATGGGCTTTGAACAGTAGAACAGTAGAAAGGCATCATGGCACACTCACAAACCAGCATGTAAAACAACTTGTCTCACCACTAAGGACAATGACAGAGGTTTGGATACACGTCTTCTGCAGAGAATGTGAAAGCCGCACAGCCGCGCCAAGGCACCTCTTATAGTGCGGTCCTCAGCTGCCATTGGGATGTGCGGGATCCCTTGTGTGTTTCTGTGCCTTTAAGGAGGTGGGGCGTCCTGACAAACCTGCACCCAATTTTAAATCTTCTGCCCTCGTGCTCCAAGATGGAGACTCTCATAGTTTAGAGTGGACCGCACTATAAGAGGTGCCTTGGCGCGGCTGTGCGGCTTTCACATTCTCTGCAGAAGACGTGTATCCAAACCTCTGTCATTGTCCTCAGTGGTGAGACAAGTTGTTTTACATGCTGGTTTGTGAGTGTGCCATGATGCCTTTCTACTATTTACCCGACGTGACCCCGTCTATATTTAACCAAAAATCTGGGTAAGAATAGATGTTTTATAACGTAGGGAAAACATTTTTTGTATTTGAAATTTACGGTACTTTTTTTTTTTTTTTTAATGATGTGGTAAAAATAACCCCTCACCAGTGGTGAGAAAGAGATTCTCAAAAGGAAGGGGTGGAAGACATGGCTAGACACTGGCAAATCAGTAAACTGCAGGATAGCCCTGCATAAACCTTCCCACCCCAGCCTGCAATGTGCTTTTAAGAAGGATTAGCAATCTATTGGTGGTATATTCACCACCCTGTGAATTTTGTGTGTGTGTGTGTCCCCTCAACTGTGTTAGGTATGAAAAGCCACTTGGGTTCTACCTTTTTTATTATTATTCCATGTATATTTGTACTTACTGTTAAACTCCAATAAAGATTTATTGAAAGGAAAGAATAAAAACACACTAAGCTGTAGCCATGCCCCCCTCGTGGCAGCCCCAGTACCCTGCAGCGCTGTCTGTGATTACACTGTAATTTAGCTGTGGTCCAACAATTTAAATTTGGTGCAGCCTCCTTCCTGAGGAACTGTACTACACATACATCTGCCATTTTCTTTCTCCCTGGTCCATGCTCTGCCTGGACACATGCTTCCTGCTGTCACTCTGCACAGACACTGGAGGGAGGGAAGCTTTACTGTTCCACTGCTCTACTCAAGCCTGGCCCACCTTCTGCCTGCAATTGTCTACACGTGGGGACCCCTCACCCTTGTTATGAGGAGTTGGATTACACACAGTGGATCATAGATGCATTATTGCTAGTTCTGGTGAGGGTTATACCTGGGGTTGTCCCATTACCATTTTATTTTTCAAGACCAAGTACTTTTCCCTCAGGTACTTGCTGATACCAATTACTGATCGTTTTAGAGAGACTTTCATCTAATCATCGGCTATTATTTATGAAATCTACTTTGCCCCTCATAGAATATTAGGTCTGCATAAACTATGAACCCATAAAGCGATCACTTCACAATTTTTTATGATAAGGTGATCACCTATTTGCACAATATTCTTTAGAGTTTTAATTGTTGTATTTATTATAATTGGTTTATATAAGCACTGATAAATAAAAACGATTATTGTTACATTGCACTTTTATTACTTATAATTTATATCTCACATTTTTATACCCACCACCTGATATTTAAAGGGTACACTAATTCTGGACGAGTGTGGTTTATTAGACCCCCGCCATACGGATTCTGGAATATTTCATATCCAAAAAGAAATCACAGCATATAGACAAAAATAATCACTCAATCATATATGTTTTTAAGGTTTATTATTCACCAAGTTTAATAGCACTCACAAAACAAACACCATCACCTTAAAACTTTCATTTTTGTTTATTCCTATTATTTTTATTAGTATTCATAATACAGTATTCGCTAAGGGTATAATTACTCAGACCATTTAAATATCACAGAGTTCACGATATACACAAGGAAATTAACACTAGGTGGATTAATTTACACCAAGCGCAACATACTAGCCTTTATTCATCAATTACTGATAATACAATACAGGCTAATGATTTTAGGGCAGTTCCTTTATAATTATAAAGAACTTCATCTCAAGCCATGATTTATACAGCAATGCCATCTGGCTATAGAGGACTACAGAACCCATCAATCCATGCTTATATAGCAATGGAAAATGGCAACTGGCTATAGAGAACTACAAATCTCTGCAATTTATTTTACACACTTAGCGATCACGTAGGGGGGCTAAAAAGCTCTCTTACATGACAGGTCCTTTTTATGAAGACATCCGGGGCTAAGGGACCCCCCAGAGAAGCTGATGAGGCAGAGATCTTCACCAGTTTCTGAAGCTGGAGAGTGGCAGCAGAATGCAGAAGTGATGTAATATACATCACCTCCTTCCTGCACGAATACAAGTGATTGAGTGTCACTAGAGATTGCTTGAATCTAAAGCTCCCAGCTACTTGTCTGACTCCAGCGTCTTCGTCACGGACAAGTGGATGATTCAAGCCCTGTATATAATGTGTGAGAGAGAGAATAACATCAAATGAAATTGTCGACAGCTGGGAAATATATGCATAGCACCCTTATGTGAACAGTTGTTATTATACAGGATTGATATAGCGCCAACAGTTTGCGCAGCACTTTACAATATAAGGAAGACATTACAATTCAAGATGGCATGGAGGGCCCTGCCCATGAGGGCTTACAATCTAGATGGGAGGGAGAAGTGATACGTAAGGAGGTAGCTGTGTGGGGATGAATTGTTTGAGAACAACCGTCATGGTTCAGTGGTTAGGTAGAGGTGGGATAGGCTTCCCTAAAGAGATGAGTCTTAAGGGATCGCCTAAAGGCAGTCAGTGGGAGATAGTCGAACAGGTGGTAAGAGAGTTCCATAGGATGGGAGAGACTAGTGAAGTCCTGGAGGTGAGCATGGGAGGAGTTGATGAGGGAGTTGGAAAGCAGAAGGTGTTTTGAAGAGCGGAGGAGACAGTTAGTTAACAAAGACACATAGAATCTCCAGAAAAACGGCTAGGGGTGTAATAAATGTTCAGAGAAATAAAAGAAATGTAAGAATAGAGAAGGTTCCATACGATATGTGATACTCAATGCTTGCTTCGTGCTTATGAAGAACTATCACTCACACCAGTATATTGCAACCACGGTTCCCAGACATCCTCAAATTGCTTACATTTGTCTTGCAAAAATACTATTAAGGTTTTCATGGGTCATTATCCAAGATACCTTTGCTTGGAAAAACGGAATGCTACCCCATTTAAAAGAAATCTGTTTATCCATAGCCTTAGAGGCTGATGGGATGGGGTGATTAAGTAGCGCAAAGCGCGGTTCCCGAAGAAAAATTATTTTGTGAAAGTCTATACATTAAGGCATACATTCTGTTCCAGAATGGGCGTAGTTTGCGGCACAGCCACTATCTGTGATACATAATGCCATGATCAGAGCATCCCTGGAAGTTAACCCTTTTGTTGCTATGGATGTAAGCACTACGTCCATGGCAGCGTGGCCCTGTGAACTAACTCCTGAATCCTATAGCAGTTCAGTGTCAGTTCCCATTTATTCAGTCAACCGATGGCTTTGTACTGGAAATGATTTGGACTGCTGTAAATGCAAATTCCAATGTAAACACATGTAGTGGGTTCAATTATGCATGAAAATGTTACCACATGGGTACTGCCATACAGAGGGATAGCAATTATTTTTGAGCCATTATTCACAGGTAACTAAACTGATGCCCTGTCAGGTTTTAAAGAGTTTTTCCACTTTTGCAGTCAAAAATTAGAAAACCTCCACTGTGTTTGTAATGTGTTCCTATTCACACAACATATCTAAAAATAAGAAATCTTACCTTTTTTTTTTCCCCTAGATATCTCTGTAGCAGTAAGTGGCTATCTCAAGTTTAGTAACAGAAAGCTCTCCTAATAGAAAGACTAAAGACAGATTAAGCTCCCCCTCATTAACATACAAGGTCTTCAGGGCTTTACCTTTTGTTAGGACAGTCAAGGCTAATTATTTGAATCAAAAGTCCCCCCAGACAGAGATAACTAAGCAGGATTTTTCAGTCCTTGAGTTAGCACAAACATGCAATTGTAAGGCCTGACATTTGTTATCTAGTTCATGAACACAACCTCATCTTTTATGTTACCAAAAAGATTGGTTATTGTATTGTTGGTGTGCATATATTTGGGGGCTTTAAGCAATTTTCAGGCCTCAAATGTTAATTTTAGTATGGATGCAAAGACAGCTTTGCTAATGAAAGAGTTAAATAAGGTATAACAATGGAACTGTAATGTAAAACAAAAATCTGCTTGTGTAGCTCAGTGTGGGATCTCAAACAGTTATCTCAGCCTGGGCCAGCCCATCACGATGGTCCAAAAGGGCGAACCCACAAGAAGATTGGGTGAAGATGTCAGCGGCTGTGCTAAAGTGGAGGCAAGTAAAGATGGATTTCTGCATAAATCCATTTCATGGAGATAAGTGAGGGACCCCAGATTCAGAGACAACGGAGTTTTACTGCTGCCTAGAGGAGCATTCAGACATTGGCTAACAAGAATGAGCAGCCAGTATAACACCTACTCCCAGCATGCCTCAGTTTTATAGAAAGGTAAGAGTATAGAGGGTGTGAACTATGTCCCATAGTGAACGCCAAGAAGTTTTTACGGTAAGTATAAAAACACATTTTTTTTTTGTTACTTCACACTCATTGAGGGACAATTGGGACGTCCAAACGCAGCGCAACTGAGGTGTGGCCAACAGCAACAAAACACAATTAGGCTTGCCTGCAGGTTAAAGAGCAGCCCGAAGGACCTTCTGCTCAAAGCTGGTATTAGATGAAGGTTGATCACCAGAGAAAATGTGAACAGAAGACCAAACGACAGCCTTGCGAATATGGGAAACCGTGGCCTAGTAGAGTGTGGCTTGACAGCAAAGGGTGGATCCTGATGCTTTAGGGCTTGTTCCCTCCCTGCCTGCTGAGCTGTGTTTTACTGCACATGTATGATGTCAAGAGGGGCATGGAAAAGAGTAGTGTGCAGAAAAATGCAGTTCAACTGACATGGTGTAAACAAGTAATGAGACTAGAGGTGCACCAAAATGGACATTTCAAAACCGAAAATTGTCAGGCTGAAACGGAAAATGTTTTTTATTTTTTATAAACTTTTTAATTTTTTTTATTCAATATTTTTTTTTTAAAACTAGAGGCCATCACCTAAAATTGATGGAAAAAAAATTCCAGCACAAGGGGCGAAGGGGGTTCTTCACAGTAAGATCAGTTAGGGTCTGGAACTCACTGCCACAGGCGGTGATTTCAGCAAATAATGTGGAATTGTTCAAGAAACTTTTGGACGATTTCTTAAGGGACCGTAATATACAGGGGTACGGGTACTCCTAGAATGAGATCCTAATAGGTTGGACTTGATGGACTAATGTCTTTATTCAACCTCAAATACTATGTAACTATGTAATTTTTTACTTTACTTTTAAGGGGTTCGGGAAAATATTGGGGGTCTAAACAGACCCCTGATATTTCCCTTTTAAAATAGGAAGAAAAAAAAAGGGATTGAGGGCACAAAGTCCTCATTCTCTTTTTCTGCAGCCCCTGTTCTCAATGAACTGGAATCCTCTTGAGTGTTCCTGTTCATTGATAACTTGTGCTTCAGAGTATATTTACTATAACTACAACTATGAATAAACAGGAGGTGATGTAGATCACTTCCCATTCATTCATAATTGAGGATATAGTAACCATACTCTGTCCTCAATTATCTACAAACACTCAGGAGAACTATCGCTGAGTTTGTACCTGCTGTCCCGTGACAATGTGGGCTGGGAGGAGAGACGCCGGCCACTCACAGCGCTCAGCCAGCTGTCACATTTTCTCTCCTCCCCGCTGGGACACAGAGCAGCGCCCAGCGGGGAGGAAAGAAAGCACGGATGCGCCGATGTATCGGCAGGAAAATGGCACTTTCGGCATTTAGCCAAAAGTGCCATTTTCGACCGATATATCGGTGCATCCCTAAATAAGACCATAAACTTGGATGATCTGTTTGAGTTTTTGAAGTGCTGATAAAACCAAATTGGGATCTCACAGAGAAATTGACACATAGAAACTCGGTTTAATCAAAGCATGGAATGATAGCAGTCTCTGACACAAGCTCACAAGTGTCAGGATCTAGCCCTTGATGGTACTCGGGGCCAACTGTTGATCCAAGCCTGATTTGTAAAAAAGAGAGGATTAGTCCCACACAGTATTTCCTGGGATGAAAGATTCTTTCCTCACATCAAGCAGAGTATTTTATCCAGATACTAAGGTAGACCATGCTGGAAGTACTTAAAGGAGAACTATGGGGTTAAGGCTTTTCCCCATAGTTCTCCTTAGGGTAACGGAGAGGACACAAACTAGCGTCCTCCCGTCACCCTAGGCTCAGTATACTGCGAGCTACAGCTCGTGGTATACTGAGACGCCGCAGCTGAAGCGGATGCCGACAATTATGTCTGGATCCGCCCAGCTGCATGAGTGACAGTGAGTGTACCTGTCCGATCCGCCAGTTAGCGGGACAGGGGAATCCAGCCCCTCCCCTGTCACGACAGAGAGCTGTGACAGGATCAAGAGGTGAGCGAACGCCGGTATGTGTTCGCTCACTTCTCGATCTACTGAGCCGACCTGTGACAGTTTCATTGTCACAGGTTGGTTAGAACTATGAGGTGAATGATAGTTCTCCTGTAAGATTGTGAGAATCACCAATTTGGAGGTTCCTGTCTCAAGACTTGGGCTTCAACAAAAGAGCTGTTAAAGGCAGTGCCCATGAAGCAGAAGGTTCTGATGATCAGAGTCCATGAAGCAGAAGGTTCTGATGATCAGAGTCCATGAAGCAGAAGGTTCTGATGATCAGAGTCCATGAAGCATTTGCTAAAAGTCTGATCAGCCACATTTGCCTGGCCCAATGTGGGATAAAAGGCTACGAGGTAATGCCCTTTATCTGCTGTGGAGTAGATGAGGAAGAAAGTTCAGGGGAGGAAAGGATGGTTCCACAGAGGATCCATTGCTTCACTCTAATGTCCCCCCACAGTCACACACTATTATACATTTATATAACTGACATATACCGCAGTGCTGTACAGAGAACACTGAGCCAGTCACCTCAGTCTCTGAGTAGCTTACACTCTAATGTCCCCCCACAGTCACACAATTATTATACATTTAGATAGCTCTGACATATACCGTAGCGCTGTACAGAGAATCGGCCGACGTAACACGCATGTCGAGCCGCGAACAGGTGCAACTAATCGAAAGCCGACTAATCGATGATAGAAAACGTTGCCAACATTTTTCATCAGCAATTTTAATCAGCTACATCGATTAGTTGTTGCAGCCCCGGTCCTATCAGTCTCTGTACATAGGAGCCTACACTCTAAACCCCCCCCACAGTCACATCAGTCTCTGTACAGAGGAGCTTACTCTCTAATGCACAATGGCACCAGCTGTAGGGGGACTACAAATCCCAGCAATACATTTATACAGCAATACAGAACAGTATATGAATTTGACTCTGGGCTTAGTGACCCGCTGGACGCCAGGCTGTTACCCAATGGACGCCGGGCTTAGTGACCAGATGGACTCTGAGATTAGTGACGCGCTGGACGCAGGGCTTAGTGACGCGCTAGACGCAGGGCTTAGTGACGCGCTAGACGCAGGGCTTAGTGAAGCGCTGGACGGAGGACACACCTGAGTGACCCTGCACAGCCCATCCGAGACTCTATGGTGGGCTCTGCAGGGGGGCTGGTCAGGGCTGCATCCCTCTCTCCTAGCTCTTCTTACTTGCTCCTGGTGCCTGTACATCAGACCCCCGCTGCCGCCGGACTAACGTGATGTCACTTCCGGCCGGTCCAACATTAGACGAGGAGCGGCGCCGATGGGGCCCCAGCCCGTCTCGAAGCCGCTGGATCGGCAATGCGGGGTGTCCTGCGCTGCGAGGGCCCGGCCTCCTCCGGCGCCCTGGGGGCCCGGCCGCCTCCTCTCCTTTCACCGTCGGCCGATACTCACGTAAGGGTCCCGGACGGGCCCCTTACATGAGTAGCGGCTGTACCCCCCTGATGGTGGCCCTTTCTATAGCTGGTGGTATTCTGCATTGCTAATAGTGCAACCTATCAAAAGCTGGATACAGTGTGCGCTGTATCCAGCGACTGACAGTTTACACAAAATGTCTTAAACAGGAAGGAATGGGGCAAATTTAGATAAGGGGTAGGGGGGGTGCCCCGAGTGTAGTCTTGCCTAGGGCAGCACAAAGCCAGAATACACCACTGGGTGAATTGATATGTTCCACAATGCAAAAGGTTGAGTTGCATTGTTCTGCAGTGGAAGTGGGCAAAACAAGGGGTACCCCACCCCAAAAAAACAGTGGGGGGAATTAGAGCAGAGCGCAGGTCCCCCCCCTCCCTGCGCCATACCAGGCCACATGACCTCGGCATTAGGAGGGCTCCCCCCTGGAAAACCACCTTGTTCCCATGCCGATGAGGACAAGGGCCTCTTCTGCCACAATCTTGACCCAGTAGTTGTGGGGGTCTGTGGGCAGGGCTTATTTGCATCTGGGTACTCTCTTTACTCCTACACTCCTTTTCACTCCTACAAAATGTTAGGCAGTTCTTTATCCATTTGGGGAATCGTTCCTGGCAATATCCAGCCTAAATATGGGGCTTAACAATCCCAGCTGTTGCCTCCCCTCTTTTAGAAACTTTTCGAAAAAAACCTTTCATTGAAGAAAAAAAACAAAATTTAATTTAGCTATTCACTCACTGCTGTTCGGCACCTCTGTGAAAAGGGATGAATGGCAGCAAGTGAACTGCCGGGTGTCCGGCTCCGCCGATCCAGATGTTGGATCGGCTGAGCCGAACGGGTTCTTCACTTTGGTTCAGCCAAACATGCTGATCCGAAATGAGCTGAAGTGAATAGCCAAACAGCGTTCACTTCACTTCGGCTTGGCTGCCTTAGGCAGCTTTGTGAATAACCCCTATAATTTTGGAAAAGATCTTCAAACACTTGTTGATTGGATCCTTAAAACAGACATATACTCTACTGGGATTGTTAAGCCCTATATTTAGGCTGGATATTGCCAGGACCAGCCCTTTTCTCAAACGATTCCCCAAATGGATAAAGAACTGCCTAACATTTTGTAGGAGTGAAAAGCATATGAAGAAAATCCCAATCCTTATAATGGATGCCTGGGACTAACAGGTGCACCTGGAAGGCCTCAGTAGTCTTAGGGCCTTTAAAAGAGATACTAGACAGGTAGCAGCACTGGTAGAAGATGCAGTCTGTTCTTCCAATTTAAAACTTGCAGTGGAAAGGTATAGAAGCCAGTAGGGGTGGCAGAGTGGTGCTGGCACGTTCCTTTTCTCAAATTTTTCGCAAATTGTGAGGTTATTGCTTTATCATTCAGCGGTATTGCGTGTACGTAAAATAAAAAAGGTTTGACAGCCATTTTTTTTTTTTTGTTTGCAGCCCCTAACCTTTTTTTTTTTTTTTTAACCGCTTGAAGACCAGGTGTTTAGACCACCTTCCTGGCCAAGCCATTTTTCAGTATTCAGCGCTGCGGTACTTTTATTCCGTCATGCAACGCTGTACTGAAATTACTTTTATACCATTTTTTGGGGACAGATAGAGCTTTATTTTACATTATGTTATAAAACAACGATTACCCACTTTTTTGGTAAAATATAAAACATGGGGTCACGTCGGGTAAATAGACACCAAACATGTCAAGCTTAAAAATTGCCATACCCAAAATTGGCCATAGGCGACGCTTTAAAAGCTTTTACAGCTCATCAGTATAGTGTTATCAGTGACTGATGACACTAAAATGATTGCTGTCACTGCGACATGTAACGTGTGGCATAGTGGGCACAATCGTCGTTTTCGCAGGTATGCGCACCTGATGCATGTTTACATGCGTGTATGCAGGGGTGGGGACTAAAAAAAAAAAAAAATTAATTCTTTTTTGTGTAACTTAAAAAAAAATTTGGGGGGAAACTTTACATTTTTTTTTGTTCACTTAACTTCATTTTAAGCTATTGTAAAATGTTTATTTGACTAATATACTAAATAGATATGGTGGGGGTCCATCTCTGAGCGAAGAAATAGGGTTTTCTATCCCACCTACACAACATCCAAGCAGTTGAAGAGGACGACTACATACCACGATTTGGAGAATGAAGGCAGCCATACTTATCCTCTTAATATGCAATCATAGACTTGGAAAAGCATGCAGATAAGGCATTTTCAGAGGAGGGTCAGCATGCACAGACCCCACAACTTTCATGACAAGTTGTTTTAAACCTCCCTGGCGGTCTGATTATGCAGTATTTTTGCATACCAAAGCCGTACATTGTTTAAAAAAAAATAAATGGTCCAGTAAATGGGACTTCTGGGGGCGGTGTGTGATCCGTGCCACAGTCAATAGAGTACCAAGTTCGCACATCACTGAGCTCGGTCGCAGAATAGTCGCTGTCGTCACTTTCGGTGTCTGATTAATTTCCCAACGAATCGCTATCACTCAATTCTGCAAGTCATTCTAATTTACTATCGCTGTTTTCTACCTGGTCTAAAACCACTTTTGACCTAAAGGGACACTTTTTTGGTTCTCAATCAAGTTTCCAGGTAGAAAACAGTAAAAAAAAAAGCAGGCAAGGTACTGGACAAAACAGAAGTGAAATGGTTTGATACAGAAATGTCATTATAGCAGATTACATTCTATATTGCATGTTTTCACTTTTGAATTTCCCACCGGCTCCGCCCCCCACTGTGACACCAAAAACGAAACTGAAAGTCAGATGCCGGCATCAGCCAGGCGCACACAGCAGGACACCGCGGGCTCGTAGGGATAAGGTGACACTTTTGTGCAATCCGGAGTGTGGCTCAGGGATACCGCTATTGGTGCTGAAAATTAACCCCGAGCCACACTCAGGAATACTGCCAAGAAGGTTAAGACAAGCAATGGGCTGGCACTTGCCTCGTTTTAATGTGCCATGCGCAAAAGCCAATAAACGACTCATCATCACTAGCTCGGTGGGTGAACGCAATTTCCTGCCACTGAAAGATTAATCACTTCTAGACTAGGCCCAAGTCATCCATCTACCCTTTACTTAAACCAACTGCATCATAAAAAAAATTGACGGAGAAAAAGTATGGGAGGCGCTATTGCTGGGCTTTTTTTCTGGTTTCAATATGTGGAGTCACAGATCCAGAACAAGCATTCTTGTAAACGAGTCAGAATGCCTCATCTCTTCCTGTTCTGGGTGAGAAACTGAAAGCTTGATGGCCTCATTTACACACAACGCAAGCAAAATTGTATATACACGTCTATACATGCACTATTCGCATTCCCAGAATGCATAATTCCTTATGGAAATGTTTATGAACTGTACGCACATACACACGCAAAACATGCGTATGCACAGAAAACCTCTGCCCAGACACATCTCGGTTCCATTCTGTTTTTGCATATATACGCTGCGCAAATAAGAGGAGAGGTTAGCCACATCTTTCTCACAAGTCACTTATTCAATGCCTGACCTAAAGTGGATGAAACCCCCAACAGTAAACTTCCATTTTCTTCCTTTTGGTCTGTTAAATACACCACTAAAAAGGGTCTTGTTGGATCTATTAGAACCCTTGATCCTGCCGGAAACACAAGAGATCCAAACTTTTTGTTCACATACTGCATAGAATCTCACGCAATATTATCGGTCCCGTCTAGCTCACACGGAGAACACCTCCCTTTATGTTATAGTGGGGTCACATTTTAGCCCAAACTAGGAGTGATCAGTCTAGGGTGACAACATTGCCCTTCTATACAGAACATGGAGTAAGTGTTGTCACCCAAGGATAAGTGCGTTTCTGGGAGAATCACCAAGTCATTCAGAATTTAAAAAATAAAAAACTACCTTACAATTAACTAATACAACCACATCGGGGGAATGATAATCTGCAATGGAAATTGTTCTTAGGTTTAGATATACTTTACCTGGTTGGCTACAAGGGTTAAGAAAGCAAAAATACACACCCATCATTATAAAACACCACAAAGACAAGATTTAGGGGGTCACGTAATTTATTTCATCTTTTTTTTTCTTTCAAATTGTGTGTGTATTAATACACATTTACCTTAGTAAAAAGTTTAGTTAAGCCAAATTCTGTTTGGGGCACATACAAAGTTTTCTGGGGGACAAAGTTGTAAAAATTTGGGAAACGCCGCCAATTGTAAGTTAAGAAATTCCATAATTTCACAGATTGTGTATCATTAAGTGCTGCTGACACATTCTTGATGTATAAATAGATGATTCTTACATTCAAAAATCACACATTGATACCATTTCAACACAAATGAATACAGCACAGCAGTATTCAAGAAATGCTTGCCCAGAAGAGAATATATATCCTAGTGACAGGACAGACATTGATGTTTTAAATGGAAATGAACGCAAATACTGTGTACGAAACATAACATGCCTGTGGGAAGAAATGTTGGACTCTTTAGGATATTATCGGTCAATATTGGAGGTACTATACAGGAACATAGCTTACTTGCATTAACAAGCAGACAGCCGTCTACTTGACTCAAAAGGGTTAAAGATTGTCAGTATTCACACTTTGCAGCTTCAAGAGTGCATCCACACGGACCACAGAGTATACATATTTAGGATTCGACAACAAATAGCTTAGGCACTATGGCTGTCTAAAATAACCACCCTTGAATGATCAAGTGGTATTTTGTTTAAAAAAAAAGGTGCAGTGGTGCACCTTGGGGCAGTAAACTGAATGCCTAGATGAGGATTTACTTTGGGCTAAAAGTAAAATTATCCAGCACACTTACAGTGTAAATAAATGGTGCCAAATTTCTTCCCCGTGATCATTTCCATTCAAAACAAATTTCATAGATATGTAAATACCATCTGGAACATTGCGCTGCTACCTTTCATGCAGAAGACCGGCAACATCCACAGCTTTCATATATCTGTGCAAGGTTCAGGTCCATTAATAAGAGCATTAACATTGAAGGTTCCACAGCTGCCCATGCGTGTAAACTTGTTACAGATGCTCATGCATCTAGGAGGAGCTTTTTCAGCCAACTGATATTTTAGGTAAACACGGAAGTGAATACAAAACCGTATAAGAACATCTGACAAAATGCACAGTGCAGCTTTCAGACATTCACTTAGGAATAGGTACAAACTTGTAAGATTGTGTCATCTTAAAAAGAATGAAACCCGTTTATATAGGAATGTCCAGTCTTTAGAACAGGAATCCAGGATGGAAAGAGGTAAGGCTGTTGTCAAAAAGTACTATCGCAGTCCAATTGGGCTTGTTACGATTATTCCACTTTGCAGATGTCTTCATTCATGTTTGATGTCAAATAAGTATACTCCTGAACATGGGTTTGGAATACTGCTAAACCAAGGAATGAAAGCCCATACAGTGCAACACAGTTCCTTATATGCTATTTGAGCTACAATTCATACATACGCCCAATACAGTACACATCTTCACCGTCAGACTGAGCTGTGGGATAGCTCAAGCCTGAAAATATCAAAAAATACATCTATTTATACAAAAACAATGTGTTGTCAACAGGTTTTAGCAGCTGCTTTTTTTTTTAGTTTTTTTGTTTTTATTATATAAAATGCATTCATTGCTTCATTTGCACCAATCCCACTATAGAACCAGTTACAACTGCGAACACGAGAATGTGTACATATTTATACTGGCACTTTGTGCAAAGGCTACACTCATTCACACACACATACGTATGTGGTTTTTTTCCATCTTTAACAAAATATTCATTATGTGAAGTCACAGCTTGTGCCTGACTACATTCAGCAGTTTGTACTAAAAAATACTTTATCTGTGCAGGATTTCCCTGCGTTCATTTACATATGCTACAACTTTTACAGTTATTTACAGAACTTCAAAGTTCCATTCATCGCATACTAGGTTGAAGACGATTACAGAGTGGCAAGTTGAAGAGTGGACATCTCACATTTAGGCTAAAAGCTATACACTCACTATACAGCAGCAATGCTAATAGACAGACACTGCCAAAACAGATTTTAAAGCAGACCAAAAAAATGGCTATGCTCTCTAGGCCACACTGAAATCAGTTCAGAATGTTGAAGTGCTAGGGGCCTGCTCTGCAATCTGAGTATAAACAGAAGAGTAAAGGCATGCATTCCCAGCATGCTAGGAAAGCTTAGTCCTACAAAACTATCTGAAAACACTTTTGTAGAATGGCCTGTGCCCTTTAGTTCAGCATTGAGAACATTAAACAGGGCCAATCTAAGGGGGCTGAGTTTAGCTCTCCCTTATGAGGTATATGCCATGGTTCTCCTTTAGTCCTAAGATTTGTGCTGGATACAAGGTCTGCTTTAAGTCACGTAAAACAAAAAAAATAACCCACAAGCTAAAAACAGTATATTGGCCTTGCCTATTGTACAGAGGTTCACCTCTTCTACAGTAGAGTGGTACACATCTGACATAGGGGGGTGGTCTTTATATACAGCAGATTAGCTTATATTTAAGAGTGGTTCAGACGACTTACTAAAGGCTAAATTTTAGTGTGGGGGCACATATTACTCAAGGCCACATATTATAAAGACGTCATACTTGGCAGTCCCTGGCAGTGCAAACATGCAGTGTTAGTTGGCACATATTTAAATAAAAGTAATATACTTAACTTATAAACCAGTGTTGGAAGGATCGGTCTGCACACCCATCCTCCTACTATTGAAATGGTGAAGAAAAAAAAACAAGCCTGTAGTTGCTTTGAAAGTTGGATCGCTGCTATGCAGGATTGCTTTTAAACTAAAAAACAAAATAGGTGCACAGGACTAAAGCATCTACCCCAGTTATGCTAGACTAATTCAAGACAGGTCAGCTAAGGCTTCCAAGAAAGAGGAAAGAGAAAAAAAAGGAAGAAGTTCTAATATGATGTACACAAGAGTCATCACAGCACAAGCAAATTAAAAATATACAAGAAAAAGGTAAAGTACAGGTAAAGACTAGCTGGAGAATGCTACATGTTCCAAACCAGCTTTAGATGCACCCACCAGTTCACTTCAAGTGCAAAGTATTGTATATACTTAATTTGGTTAGGGGGTGAAACAAGAAAATGCAGTGCAATACGCACAATTGATGCTGTGAAAAAAAAAGTGCTTCAGATGCAGGAGTCTTCACAGAAGTGTCTCCTCACATTAAGTTCAGTCTAGCTCCTGAGTGACTTTAGCCAGAGCGGATCCATCTCATACTGGTTTATGTGCCTTATGATACATTAATAGCTGAAGAAGCGAAAAAGAAACAGTCTTCAACTTGCAACTCGGTAATGGCCTGTATCTGCTCAATTGATTTTTCCCAGGCTTCTTAGGCCTGGACCTTCAGCAGTGTCTTCAGTTGGAAAGACATGAATTCTTTGTCGGCAGGACTACACGTCAGATGTACCCAGTGGCTTGGTGGCTTTGGAAGAACACTTGGTGATGGTGGCTCACTGAATTTGGCACCGGCATAATTCTGGTTTTCATCACAATTTAAGAAGTTATTCGGCCCAGGGAAACCCGAAAACCAGTTCTGGTTTGAGGAACGATTATTATTTGCTCTGTTTTGCATGGCCTGCCATGCAAAGCCAGATGGACCACGACCTCTGTCTTTTCCATGAGAAGTATTGATTTTCTGATTGTTCCGCTCTACTAATTTTTGCCGGTTGTTCTGTTTGCCGAGACTAAGCCTATGCTGTTGAATAGGAATGTTAAATCTTTCACCTCCTCCCATTGTCAAACTTTACGTCACCTTAAATAAAAAAAAATAAGATAAAATTGAATTAAAAAAATAAAAAACCCCCACATGCCAAACAAACACTAGGATTAATGCAACATGCACTTCCTGGAAACGTTTATGATTTAAAGTTAAACACCTGCTAAATACACAGCTGAAATATATGCATGTGGACTATTCTAAGAAAAATATTCTGTCGAGCCATACTTATTTAAAACAAATTCTCATCACACCTCATGGTCAGGAATGCAAGCTTGCTGCTCATGGCACAGATCATTACATAATGGCCACTTCAATGCCTCTAATACTGAAAGGACATTAGAAGAACAAAGGCAAAAATCGACAAAGTAGTTCTTCTGCCCTCCCCTGCTGTATACATGCTTGCAAAGTGGTTGAGAACATATTAGACTAATAGAATTGCTTTGCACATGGCTATCTGATTGGACTTGGTCGACACTGCACCTCCCCTCCCGCTCTCACTTTGAGTTCCGATATAGAAGAGTCATGAGAAAAATACAATGATGGAACGTCTTCTCCTAGCACTTTAATAAAAGTAATATTTTTATGACAGATACAATTAACATCTTTGTATTTTAATTTAATATTCATACACTAGCTAGCCATACTTGAAGTGCACATCAAGGTAGCACAAGGGGTAGGGGAAGAGAAGGGAGTTAAAAAAAAAAAACCACACACCATACATCTGTGGAATACAAGCTCAATAACCAATGTTTTAAATTCATTAAAGAATTGTTCCCCTGGAGAAGCTGAAACAGGGAGGGATGTGGCGAGGGAACACACCCACAAACAAAACCGTCCCCCATGGGACCTGTCTGGAGCAAGGACAAAAACAGGAATGATGGGGGAAGGTGTTGGTGGCATTGTGGGCTCTTCAATTTATGTCTTTGGGTTGCCCTGGGGGTCATGGGGCAGAGCCAGACCCAGTGGAAGGCTGACATGAAATATAGTATTCTTCCACCTACCTACCAACATGACTACACAGCTCTGAATGCCTAAGCACATGGTGTCAGCCCTGCACATTCACATTCATTGCCAAAGTGTGTTTGCATGAGCCAGTGATGGTCCAAATCCAACATGAATTCCCTGGGCTCTAGGCAGCCGGGGATGGTGTGGAGTGAAGTCTGCACAGCTGTTAGGAAGAAAAAAAAATATGAACTTAGAGGAGGGGTCTAGGAAGGAGGAGGAGTAACAGGCAGCTTACGTGCACAGGAAAAGCCAAACAACCAACGGCAGTACA
>NW_017306716.1:1150853-1161103 GCF_000935625.1 Nanorana parkeri | reverse complement strand
GCATAGCAGATACATTAAAAACATCCATCGAAACCATTTACTTAATACATTTCTGACATCAGATCACCTATTCCTTTTGCTTAGGATGATGGGATTTACCCCACAGTAGAAGACAAACAGTCACCTTCCAGAGACAGCGCAGCAGGATATGGATTTAACAGAAGTCATTGTCAGCTGACAACAGATCTAAAAGACATTCATCTGGCTGAACATAAAGCATTGTGAATGTCACCTTTCAAATACAATAGGGCCAGATTGAAGCTATAAACCCAGACTTGCATAAAGACAGAGTACATGTCTATAAAATAAACAAAATGCCTTGCCCTGTACAAACAAAGCACATCTGATCACACCTAAGGGTCACCATACACATTACAATCCCACCGTACTAAACAACTTTAGATTTCCCAACACCGTGTAATAAGAGGACCTGGTTAGTCTTATCAAATCAGACAAGCCCTCACACGACAGATCTAATGGGGATTGCACAATCCGATTGTAACGTGGGCTCATCTTAAATTACGTCACTGCTCATCAATAAATCGGAGCAGCGATTATTTATTATTATACCTATATTACACAGGACAGCGATTGTTGATAAACAAAAGTATCCGGATTGGGGGGGTGGGGGGGTATGGTTAAAGTAACACCAGCCCGACCAAGACATTTGAGGAAAGCTCAGGAACGGGCACTGAAAAAGTTATTACAAGTGAAAGAAGGAAAATGGTAGCGATCAGAAACATTCTGGGTACAGGGAAGTCCAACAACGACAAAAGAACCGAACAAAGAAACGGGCAGAGAAGAAGGCACAATATGGCGCCGGGAGAGGCGGGGCCGAGCCCAACAGCCACATAGGAACTTACCAAAACTTCAAAAGCTGGCTCCCTGTTGTTCCCCACACAGCGGAGGTGAACGACCACACAAGTCACCCGAATACGAGCGAGGACAGAAAAGGCTCCTCCGGTGTCACGCCTCGTCCACACAGCTCTCCTCTCCCCTCAGCGTCCAACACGCAACTCGCACTCGCAGCTCGACCTTCCCAACTCAGTAAAAAAAAACAACGTGCGCTCCGCCCTCCGTTGCCTCCTGCCAATGAAAAAGCACTCGGCTCCTCGCGCGCCAATGGGAGCGCTAGTTCCGTGAATGGCGCCTGTTGCAGTGCGGACTCGGACTTCTGCTCGCCTGACTCCGCCCTCTGTTTCCATTCGAGGCCTCTTGTTATTGTGTGTGGGGGAGGATGGGAAAGCAAAACAATGTCGTCACGCCACAGAGAAAACTTACCCAGAGATTGCAATATCCGGCTGCTGAGGGCAGAGACGACGACTTCGTAGTCTTTGTCTGGCTAGAAGCCGTCTTATCCCACTTATAAACGTGGAACTGTATTATATAACACAGGGAATAAAGATGGATTTGTTAGGAGACGAACCAAATGCATTTCAATTATAGTGCTTGGGACGCTGGACATATGAACACAGTGTAAATGTGCTTTATATAGAACAAGTTATATTAGAGGCTACGAAACTTTCTTAAATTAGGTTTCCAGAAATACTGGAGAAAAACAAGGCTAAAGACTTCTATATATTTTCTCAGTCCTCCTCATCGAAAAGTATATTAGTATATACATTCACCAGCAACTTTATTAGGTAGACCTTGCTAGCAGTGGCGGACCTAAGGAACAAAGGGCCCTGGTGCAAGATTTTTTTTTGGGCCCCTTGTTGAACATAAATTCTAACATGTCATTATGAGTAACTTAACTAGTAATGCTGATAAAAATAGCTCTTCCTGGCATCTCTGCACCCCATCTATAAGCTGCATAATCTTTCTAAAAAGCCACCCACCTCTGACAGCAGCTTCTGGTCTAAGTGGTAGCTCTGTTCTACTGAATCAAGAAGTACGGCTGCTCAATAATGAATTCTGATTATCCACACCAACATTCAATCAGAAGGTGGCATTGAGCATTTTGATCTCTTTGGAGAGCATGCAGTAAAGTAAGGAGTGGGAGAGAAGATAAAAAGAGAGCTTTCATCACATAGAAGGTGCTTTTAGTGGGCATAAAGATTGATGTACCATGGATTGAGGAAGCTTGAGGAAAGCTAGTAGAACATGAAAATTTGACCATTGGCACATTTGCATCCTCCTGGTGGATATTTTAGTCTAATTAACTAACAACATCTCATTATGTGATTATATATGGTTGGCTATGTACCATTTGAACACCTTTGGTAATGCAGATTAACCATCTATCGTTTGTACAGTATGCTGTCTACACTAGGTCCACCTGACTCACTTCTGTGGGTCAAACAGAGACAGACTGGTCAGTAAGAGTAAAAATGCCACAAGAACACTATGGTCCGTCCACGTCAGTGGCGGACCTAAAGAACAAAGGGCCCTGGTGCCAAATTTCCCCCCCCAAAAAAAAAACACAAACGCAGCGCTCTCCTCCCGCAGCGCTCGGCCAGCTGTCACACTTTCTCTCCACCCCGCTGGGACACAGAGCAGTGCCCCATGCGGGGAGGAAAGAAAGCAGAGATGTGTTGCTGTATTGGCAGAAAAATGGCACTTTTGGCATTTAGCCAAAAGGGCCATTTTCAACCGATATGTTTTGGCGTCCGATATATTGGTGCATCCCTAATATTTACATCAATGCAGAATGGCACAGGCTACAGAGAACTACACATCCCAGCAATACTTTATATAACAATAGCATTTCTGTATAAAGTACTGCTGAGATTTGTAGTCCTCTATAAAGGGTGTCATTCTGCATTGCTGCAACAGTACTTTATACAACATTTGGCTACAAATAATAATTATTTTAATGATTTATTTACCGTTACCTCTTCTGTCTTCAGTTGTTCCTGTGTGTGTTCTGTTTGCTGGGTCCTCACTGCCAGAGGCGGCTCTAGACTTTGTGAGGCCTAAGGCGAAACTTAAACATGAGGCCCCATCTTACATATGCACGTATACATACACTCATATGTACACACATGCATACATACATACATACATACATACATACAAAAATGCAAAGTCATTTACTCATGCATGCACACACTCACATATTCTCATATATTATTTATAGTACAGTTTTAAGAAGTCAGAACAACTCTGGAGATCTTCTTAAAGGAGAACTGTGAGGAGAGTGCTTTTCACTCACCTCATAGTTCTAGCCGACCTGTGACAATGAGACTGTCACAGGTCGGCTCAGTAGATCGGGAGGTGAGCGAACACATACCGGCGTTCGCTCACCTCTCGATCCTGTCACGGCTGTCTGCCGTGACAGGGGAGGGGCTGGATTCCCCCCTCCCCGCTCCGATCCGCCAGCGCTGTCTGGCAGAACAGACAGGGGAGGGGGCGCGTACAGCTGGCTCTGCCTCTAGATAGGAAGAGCCAGCTGTCAGTCACGCAGCTGGGCGGATTTGCATTGTCACAGGTCGGCTCAGTAGATAGGGAAGTGAGCGAACACATACCGGCGTTCGCTCACTTCTCGATCCTGTCACGGCAGAGAGCCGTGACAGGGGAGGGACTGGATTCCCCCCTCCCCGCTCCGATCCGCCAGCGCTGGCTGGCAGAACAGACAGGGGAGGGGGCGCGTACAGCTGGCTCTGCCTCTAGATAGGAAGAGCCAGCTGGCAGTCACGCAGCTGGGCGGATCCAGACATAATTGTTGGGATCCGTTTCAGCTGCAGCGTCTCAGTATACCGCGAGCTGCAGCTCGTGGTATACTGAGCTTAGGGTGAAGGGAGGACACTAGTTTGTGTCCTAACCTTACCCTTAGGATTACATCTCCGCAACCCCCTCTTCTCCAATCATATCTCCGCAGCCCCTCTTCTCCAATCACGTCTCCGCAGCCCCCCTTCTCCAATCACATCTCCGCAGCCCCTCCTTCTCCAATCACATTTCCGCAGCCCCCTTCTCCAATCACATCTCCGCAGCACCCTCTTCTCCAATCATATCTCCGCAGCCCCCCTTCTCCAATCACCAGCACCCTGAACCGTGGATACAAGGCAGGATGGATCCATGCTTTCATGTTGTTTACACCAAATTCTGACCGACTGAATGTCACAGCTGAAATTGAGACTCATCAGACCAGGCAATGTTTTTCCAATCTTCTATTTTACAGTTTTGGTAAGCCTGTGCGAATTGTAGCCTCCGTTTCCTGTTCTTAGCAGACAGGAGTAGCACCCGGTGTGGTCTTCTGTGGCTGTAGCCCATCTGCTTCATGGTTCGACATGTTGCTCATTCAGAGATGGTATTCTGCATACCATGGTTGTAACGAGTGGTTATTTGAGTTACTGTTGCCTTTCTACTATCTCAAACCAATCTGCCCATTCTCCTCTGACATCAACAAGGCATTTTCGTCCACACAACTGCCGCTCACTGGATATTTTCTCTTTTTTGGACCATTCTCTGTAAATCCGAGATATGGTTGTCTGTGAAAATCCCAGTAGATCAGCAGTTTTTTTAAATACTCAAACCAGCCCATCTGGCACCAACACTCATACCACGTTCAAAGTCTTGGACTTCAGCAAGTTGTCTTCACCACGTCTAGATGCCTAAATGCATTGAGTTGCTGCCATGTGATTGGCTGATTAGCAATTTGTGTTTCCAAGCAGTTGAACAGGTGTACCTCATAAAGTGGCCATTGAGTGTAGATCAGGGGTCCGCAAACTCTGGCCCTCAAGCTGTGGTGAAACAACAAATCCCACAGGCATGACTCCTTTAGGAGTCATGCCTGTGGCTGTGATAATCTTGCAATGCCTCATGGGATTTGTAGTTCCACAACAGCTGAAGGGTCTGAGTTTGTCTATATAGGGCCTAAACCCAATATTCTGTCATTTTTACTTCCTCAGCCTGGTCAGAGACAGACAACATTACACCCCCACCTCCCCACAGTACTTCAGATTTGAGCACTGATGCAGAAGGAGCTTTCAGCATTGGAAACAGCGTCAACAATCATCCATGACCTCTAACCTACCCTCAATGATTAACTGAACCTAAAACATAATCCTGCACAAACCCTACCAAAATATCCACCAAAATATTAAATTCTAGGTTCCCACACTGAATTGATTTCCTCCATCGGGGTTCAGGCACCTTTCTACAGCACTGCCAGGTGTGCCCACAGTTAAAATGGCCGCTGGTGCTCGGTCCCCACCTTTTCCATCACACTCAGCGCTCTGCATCCATTTTCACTTCCACTGCGAGTGCTAAGTTAGCAGTGCTGAGCACTGACTTGCAGCCCAGCGTTTAGTGGCAATTTGCTAACTCAGCACTCGCAGCAGCTTAGCAACTGAACATGCCTCAGGTGTGTTCTCTTAGTAACAATGAAAATGTATGGCAGCACGCCACATTAATGCGTGTATGATACATTGCCTTGTGCGCACAGGTGATTGGGGAAATCCAGTATTTTTAAATCATCACTGGAACTTCTGAACTGGGTAAACCTGTTCTGGTGACAAATCCTCTCCCTTTCAAAGATTTCCTGTTACTTCCTCCTGTGTTTCTGGGACAGAAGGTGCAGGGGACCCACCCGAATAGGAAAAAAAAACTACAACTCACGATGTGCATTGGGCTGTATTGTTAAATGCAGGACTAACGTGATGACCAGCCAAAGTCCATTGTTTCTACTAGGCCCAGGGGAAATGGAACATTGTAAGGAAGAAGAGTATTTTGGCCTATGCAGCGGAAAAAAAGCACGAGTCACATGTCAATTTAGCACACTTAACGCAATGTACATGGTGTAAATCCAGCCCGAACCATCCGCTAGGGCCTACTCTATCCAAAAGTTTAAAAAAAAGGTTTTGGGGCTGCATTCTGTGAACTGTCACGAATAAGGATTTTCCTATATCTGACGCACAACACTTTCAACAGGAACATACTTTGTGAATCATTGTTTATTAGTCACGTTTGCACGCATGGTTTTATGCACTGCTTGTAGTACTGGAGCAGAATTGAGCATTTTGGGCCTCACTGACCTTCAAATGGTAAAACCTGAATATTACACTTTTCAAGTGTTTTTTAGGTGCTTGAATTAACCTCTTGCCGTCCGCCCGTAGTAAAAAAACGGACGGACGGCACTGCAGCATCTGCGGGTTGCCGTCTACAGACGGCAATTTTTTTCTGCTCGCGCGCGCCCCCTAGCGGGCACGCACGGGCAGAAAAGACCCGACGATTAAACACACCGAGTTATATGTGAATAAGTACCGCAGCGCTGAATACTGAAAAATGGCCTGGATGGGAAGGGGGTTTAACACCGCGGATGTCAACTGGTTAAAGTATGTTAGGCCAAAATGCTCAATTCTGCTTACAAACAAGCTCATGTACTTTTTCGAGCTGCAGACATTTTGATACAAGCGACAGAATGCTCAGATGTGAACAGGGGCCATTAGAAAACAACAGGATTCCTCTTGTTGAGCGTTGTAGTGCTTAGGGAATTGAGCTACAAAATGCCTGGGTGTGAATGGGGCCCACTTTGGTCCATTCAGAGGGTTCCACAAACATGTATCCCAGGGGTAGGCGACGTCAGCACTCCAGCTGTGGTGAAACCACCAATCCCCTTATGCCTTTAACTATGGAAGTTATGCCTGTGACTGTCAGAGTCTTGAAATGCCTCATGGGACTTGTAGTTCCCCGACAGCTGGAGTGTCAAGGCTGCCTGCCCCTGATGTATGCACTGGTGGCTATCGATGCAACTTGGGGAAAACAACAATTCTTTCAATATGACAACATTTACACAAAGATAGGTCAGTGTGAGTGCCTAGTTCTGCCCACGGACAATGGACCCACACCCAGTCCTGCCGAAGACGTACATTTCACACAAAGCAGGGTGTTGCCTTGAAAATACCTGGATACATCACGATACTTCCCACAGAGAATGGGGACAAAACAGTTACAAAAGATCAGATCAAACACTCAAAAAGTGTGGTCAGTTTCTTTTAGTTATAAATGATTAAGGTCAATTTTAATATCAATGGAAATTCACAGCTACTTTGATGTACAAGGCTGGAGGTGCATTTGTAATCTCTTGGAAGCGACAGCAGCGTATTGACTGAACAGCATCCCCCATGCTGTGTTTGATAAATAGAGGTGGTCTAAAGAGCCAGGGGTTTGGTTATGCTAAACAGAAGGGAGGATTATGCAGACAAAGCCATCGTTAGTAATGGTACACATAGACGTGAGATCATCTCTTCCTATCAGCCTTGCTATTGTTGCTGCTTTCACCATTCAGACATTCAGCACAGGCCCTACATTTCTCTAGACGTGCCAGGCAGTTTGATGTGTATGTGTGTTTGGTCAGCCCAAGCCACGTTTCTACCTATGTATTTTAATATAAATGTGAAGGTCAGGGTACTCACAGGTATTTAAAAAATATATAAATAATCTAATCTAATAAGGTTTTTTCGCTTCTCTGCCTTTTGGCTAAGATCAAGTGTAGGATCGACTTTAGCCCTCTGGACACTCCTTGGTTTTACTTGGACACTTTCAAGTTCATCAGAGAGCATGGACTGCATGGAGTTAAACCGGACTTGTGGAAACCAAAGACTATTTACAAGCTCATCAGAGCTAAGGACACTGTTGAGACTGTTCCAGGCCTCCCTCTAGACACTTGCAAATTTGTCTGGAGGAGTGTTTCGTCTAAGAGACTCACCAACAGGCACAAAGATCTGGCGTGGATGGCTATCCAGGGAGGGTTGCCAGTCAGGACTTTTATGCACGCCAGAAACCTGTGCAGACACAGGCATTGCCCCTTTTGCATCACCGAGGAGGAGACCGCTTTGCATCTCTTCTGGCATTGCCCTGTCGCACAGGCCCTGTTGAGGGCTCTGGAACACGAACTCAAAGACTTTGTGCCGCTGACAGCGATTACTCACTTTGGTGTGATGTATGGACTGTTTTGTGGCGCTTTTACAGAAGAAGAGATCGGAGGCGCCTGGCGGGTGATGTGTTGCTTCAAGGACGCTATTTGGTGCGCAAGGAAGCGCCTCACCCTCCGGAGGGAGAGTATGTCCATTGAGGACTGTCGCAGACTGATTATCAGTCTGCTCAGAGACTATCACCTTATGGACTTTCAGGAGGAAGAGGACGTCTGAGAAGATATCCCCTCTCCCCCCCTCTCCTTTTTGTGTCTCTTGTCCTTCAATAAAGCTTCGGGCCTGTGAACTCTTTCCCCTCCCTTACCCCCTCTTCCCTCTCCCCCATCACACCTGTTGCTTTGTTGTAGGTTAAAGTTTTATGCTTGATGTGTTGTCGCGGTGCCATGTAGGATGTGAGGAACCTCGAGTTCCGCACATCAGACATTGTGCCGCAAGGTTTATTGAGGTTTATTGAAGTTTAAGGTATTGATGTGGAGCTCAGTACGGGGTAAAGCGGTGTCATGAATGACGTGGAGGGCTCAGGACTCTTGTCTTGCGCTCCACGTCAGGCATCTCGCCGCAGCGCGAATGTAATTTATTGTGCGATTGAGATGTATTGCTATGTGGTGTTTATGCGCTGCGTCGCAGTACGAGGTTGAATGTACCCCGATTGTATAGCTTGTTTTTGTATATTTTATTACATTAATAAAGTATATTTTTCAATCAAAAATAAGGTTTTTTAATGGTCATTTCACAGCCCACCTTTATTACAATAGATATGCATCTTTATTGGAAATCAATAAAAGCATATGAAAAAGTGATTGCGTGCAGTCCCGTACGTTATACCATGTGTTGTAAAGCACATAATGCTCAACACTGTGCACCAAAGCAAATTAGTGCACTAGCACACATTTACTGGCATTTTAATGCATTTCTATTGATTTCAGTGGAAACACATGTTCATTTCAATGCGTAGGTCTGAATGTAGTCTTGGCAAGGGCTGGGGGTAATCATTTCTGGAAGATCGATTTTTCCACCAAGACAGGGGTGTGTGTGCAGAGTTTGCAAACTACCCATAGACTTATAGTATGAAATAGCACAAAATATCACCACTTCACTCTTCTTTGAGGGCTTGCTCACACCTTTGTGGTGCGTCGATCACATGGTTACTCGCACTTGGTTAATCACATGTTACCACGCAGCATACCATCAACAGTGAGGGAGGTGCGTTGCATTGCCATTCTTTTGATTGGCACCCCAAACGCACCTCCTAGCCACAAAGCGACTGACAGTGCTGCAACACACAGTATTGCGCTACATTGCAGTGTGGTTGGGCGCATCGCTGCCGGAGGTGTGTTTGGGGTGCCATTGCAATGAATGGTACCGCAACGCACTTTCTGCACTTTAACGCACGGTAAGTGTGTTGCGAGGTACGGCTCTGGTGTAAACAGGCCGGTGATCCACTGTCCAGCTTTTTTTTGGTCACTGTACCCATAGGACTTATGTTGGGCATACATAGATAATTGTTTCATGAACTGGACGCTGATGTTTTAATCAAATCTATCAAATATTGTTCAGTTTTCTCCAATGGTTCCATTACTGGAAATTCATTGAAAGTTATTAAAGATAAAAACAGATCATTTTAAAGATACCAGATGCTTCTGCAAGCAACCACTTAAGACATTGTCTTTCTTTATCAATTCAATACACATATTGTTTGCTGTTTCAATCCAATACATATATTGATCAAATTGTTCAATGAAACAATAGCTTTGATTTTCTCATCAAATCTAGTAGTTTCTAATCTGCCATTTTCATTTCTCAAAACTTATTTCAGATCAAAGATGAAAGCAAAAGGAAGGGCTGGAAAATTCCTATATATTTCCAGTTAAAGTAACACTAAACTCAGGAGTTAAATCTTAAAAATTAATTCAAGTACCTTAAAGTAGTATTAAGGTCTGGGCGTTTTTTACCTTAATGCATTCTCTGCATTAGGGTAAACACAGCCCAGTACCTTTTTTCTCCCCCAGTCCCCCCCACACTTACCTGTCAGCTGCGCTCATCCCTGCCACCAGTCCCGAAGCGCTCCTTCGTACCCCGAACCTCCGGGTTTTGAGGTGAGTGGAAATCACTCATGTCATAGTTCTCCTTTAACTAATAACAAAAATGTATCTTATTTGTGTATCACTCAGCTGTAGATCCTCAAATCAAAAACAATGTCTTTCCTTCTGGAGGGTTGGTTACTTTTGTTCCCCATGGTTCCTGTGTGTGGTGTAAAGTAGTAGGGTTGGGGACGGGTATATTCAGGATTATTTATGTGGATCTGAATTGTTTTTGACATATTTCTATTTGATTTCTGGCGGGATACACTGTCATTGTGACATCACAGGGGTGTCT
>NW_017306716.1:1145363-1150839 GCF_000935625.1 Nanorana parkeri | reverse complement strand
TATATATAGCTATATATGTATGAGTGTGATGTGTTATTCAAGTGCCACTATGTGGCCCTGAAGAAGGGAGAAGAAGGGCCCTGTGTGGCCCCAAAACGTTTGATGATGAATTGTGATGATGACTAAGTTGAACTAGGATCAATGATTCATTTTGTGTGTGCTAGTGAATATCTGATCTTCACTGTGGAGTTTCACGTGGCACCATCCGTGCCATCACTACAAGCACCACTATCTTGCAAGGTCACTCACAACTGGTGAGTGCAGGTGACCAATGATACTATCAAACACGAGCATTCATGACACCGTGATAACACAGGAGCACAAACGAAAGAAAGGTGTCAACATATAACAGGCAATGCCTGAAGAAGGACCTTCATGGAAGGATCACCAGATGTTCTTTTAATGAAACCTGCGGATTTAAAAAGATTGCAAACAACTTTTGTAATTATATTTATATGTTTAAGGCTTATAAGATATTTGATTGATTGGGTTTAGTTATACTTTAAATTCTCATAACACATTTTTGGCAGTGTTCTTTTCCCCTTTCTTTGGAAAACACCTATCCTTTTTTTTTTTCTGTAATCGTACGTGCAAGTTAACAAACAGCAGTAGATTTCTGTTCCATATCACCTGACTTCACATCACTTGCCCTACCTAGCTTGTTTGTACTTGATTTAGTTCACTAGTTCAGTTAATGAGTCAGCATGCTGTATCTATCTGTCCCTGCAACTGCACATAGTTGCCAAGCATTGTTTGTTTGACCTTTTTTCCTCTGTTGATTTCTGTCAGCTGGTCTTACGTCAAGATTAGACATATTTTTTATATAAGCTCGCCCCAGGAAAGATTGTTTACGTTTAAAATCCAAGTACTCAGAATTATTTCACCGTCTTTGTAAGCCCTCGTTCACACCTAGGCGTATTGCATATGCGCGTCTGTCGCACGACCGTTGCTCTTTTTTTTTACCGCGATTCGCGGTCAAAAAGTCGCGCGACCGTCGCGCGATTCCGAAGGCTACTTGGCTGTATCCCAATGGAAAACGCCCTACAAAACGGCCCAAAGTAGTACCTGGACCTTTTCAGGCGTGGGCTGTTTTGTAGGGCGTTAGGGACGGGCGGAAATACGGCAAGGTGGGAATGAGACCATTGACTACAATGCAATTTATATTTTTGACCGTTTTGTAGAGCGTTCGTCCAGCGTAGAACGCGCTACAAAACAGTCAGGTGTGAACGAGGGCTAAGTGAAAAGAAAAGTTCACTCATGATGAACATTCAGCTGCCTCTTGAACATTCTATTCACCTCTGCTTGTTAAAAATAACAGAGAAATATATGCGAATCTCATAATAAAAATGGTCAATTTAAAAAAATAATAATAACAGAGAACATATGTGAACCATTAATGTTGGGAATTTGTAGCGCCCGAGTTTGACATTTTTCATTACTGTAACTCCAGGTTTTAAAGCAAACCTCTGCTTATCTTTGTGAAATGGATCTGAACCACAACTGGGTTCACACAAGATGTCTGCTGCTGTTCCTAATTATGTCGTTTTCGGTGCACCGGAGAGAAATCACAAACTCAGGATTAAGGTTTATGACGCATCTACTTTATTCAGGGCGGTCTCTCTCCTTTATACACAGATAACAGGAGAGTGCTCGTCACACATATGCCCACCTCTGTTACCTCTAAATGTCTTGTACTATTGGGCAAACTAGAGGGGCTGTTAGTTAAAGTTTTGTGTCTCTCGCTAATTGGTTAGTCAAAGATATCTTCTGCCTGTAGCGTCCTCCCTCGGCATTCCTTTCATGTGTCCTCGGCGCGCTCCCGAATACAGGTTATATCTCTTGGTTACGCATAGCAACGCTAAAAGCTGAGTAAGGAAAGTCACAAAGCTAGGAAGCAAATGAAACAAACCCAAAACAATTTAAAACATAGAAAAGGACATTTTCTTGATATGATCCATATTCCTTCACATTTGTTCCTCCACTGCCCCATTCAGTTGATGTTAGTAAAGAAAAAAATTGTATTATCGTAGGATGTGTCTTAAAGTGACACTAAAATCAGGAGTTAAATCTTAAAAATGCATTCAAGTGCCTTAACTATTAACAAAAATGTATCTTATGTGTATCACTCAGCTGTAGATCCTCAAATCATCTCTGAATTGGTGCCGACACTGTCCTTCCTTCTGGAGGGTGGCTACCTTTGTTCTCCATGGTGCTTGTGTGTGTTGTAAAGTAGTCACCACTCCAAGATCACTCCTGTGATAGACTACAATCTCAATACAAATTAGTAAACTAAACATGAGATACACTGTGTGAATTTTGTCTGTTTCTTCAATAATTGGCCAAAATGTTGTCAGTGGGCAGCCCTGTCAGCAGCCTTCCATCCGGCATCCTTTAATTAGAAAATCTAAGGAGCAGGATGGAAGATTTTCAGGAGAACAGTGAAAGCAGCCAATTAGCTGCCATCATTGTTCAGGTATTCTAAAAGCGGCACACCCGCCACTGTCAGAATACAATATCCCAGCAGGAGATCTGTTCATTCACACTGTTTAACATGGATGGAGGAATCTGTTATATTTTTTTGTTCAGGCCACAGTTTGAACGAAATAAATATAACAGTGTATGGCCAGGTTTCCTTCCCTCCCTCCTACATGACAGCACTGGTGCTTGGTCATTGCCTGCTCTGGTATCTTCCACTTTCACACAATGGTGAGGATAGAATCCTTAGCTATGCATTATCACCAAGTCATGACTTGGCTTACACAGGGCTTCCTTTCTTTACTCCGAGCAGCAAAACAGACCTGTGGCAGAACACATTGGATGTATTTTCAGTTTGTGGGTCCAAAATTAAAATAACCTGTTGCTTTGCCCCTTTTATTAGTTACTCCATCATGGAATGTGTATATTTACGGCGCTTAATAATTTGGAATATCTAGAATGGAAGGAGTTCTTGTGAACACACATTAATTATTTTCTGAGTATATACACTATGTCTGTGGAGGAGATATTGGTTAAGTAGTCAGACAGCCTTGGTGACAGCTCATCTCAGGGAAAACCCAACACAGCTGATTCATTCTTCACCCAAGATTGCTCATAGATTTAGATAGAAAGACCAATGATCTGTCAGAGTTTCTTACCCTTCCCTGTCTACTTGAGGTACAGGTTCAGCTTCTGTGCAGTGTTTCTGACACTAACTGTTGCTCCTAAACACCCTCTTATGGTCAAACCCATAAACTTCATCATTGTGCAGCTTCTAGCAAACTTCCTGTGCCATAGTGATCATGCGACTCCAGTTCACTATATAATCATCAGTCTTTTCACTTGGTTTCCGCCTTTGCATTTGTTCAGACCTAGCAAGTGCTCCCTGCTAGTTCCTGTGCTCTGTGTATGATTTTGGCTCTGTCTATTGATCTCCTGGTTCCAGACTCTGGCCATTGTACTCATTCATCCCGCTCTCTGCATTCCCAGACCTGGCCCGGCTGACTACCCGATTTGGCTTATGACCTCTGGGTCGGCTCTTATTACGTCTTGGATTTACCTATTGTTTTGTTATTTTGTTTATTGTCGCTTTTGATAAACTTTTTATTGTTTAACCTGCACTTTTAGTTTACGTTTGGTTTCTTCGTTCTCTGACACGATCGTCTCATATGTGTACTTTACTGCCACAAGCAATCCTTTAGGCCAGATTTTAACAATAACTCTAGATTTTTGACTAACATTTATCCACCTGCACTCTGCTATGTATCTTTTTTAAAACCAGATCTTATCATAGCCAAAGATTTATTTTGAGTGGAAGCAGGACCTATTTTATTTTTCTCCTTGTTTAGAGTATCTCTCCATGGTCAACCTTTCAGCCACATGAATGAGGAGGTCATGGATACAGACACTGAACAAATCCAAATAAGGCCTGCTGAAGCAGGACAGCGTCTTCTGCTGAAACCGTTTAAAGCATCTGGGAATTCACTGTGCATGGTGAAGGCAAGCTACGTATGCTATTTATGTGGACCTTCTTTCACCCACAAATGTTTCTCCACATGTAGTGGATATTTGCTTACCTATCACATTAGACAGGATTATTTTTTTCCCCCAATACAACTAAGATTCCAGCTTTGTGGATGACCATAAAGTCATATTGATGTTCAAAAAAAAATTAAAACAACCACTACTTTAACTTTGGATTATTTCCTTGAAAACTGATTGTCCTGATAATTTGTTCTAGTAATGTAGCTGATAATTCAGTCAATCACACTGATAACATCTGTCAAGAATGATTTCCCTTTTTGGTGGAAAGTCAATTTGTCCCATATGTGTCAAATTATCAATCATGTTCACTATAATTCTGCACACAGAACTAACCAATTATCAAGACAGTCCATTAAATGTTTGTAATTTCAAAAGTCATCCCATCTATTGTTGATCATAGTAAACTACAAGTATAATATATAATGTATGCACACATCATGCAATAGGTTGGACTCGATGGACTTATGTCTTTATTCAACCTCAAATACTATGTAACTATAATCTTTTTTTTCCAAATAACTGGTATAACAGTGTTTTTATTGATTGTGTATTGTCTGAGTGGCCTGTGATCCATCCAAGAAACCTCAACAGATGTCATACAAACATGGCTATAGTAAAGAAATTTGCCCAGTCTGGTCAGTATTTTGATAAGTAAATGATGGTATGGCTATGAGAACCCCACAACCTCTGCAGACATCTTGCGATCATCTGATCTCATAGGAAGAATGTATCATTTAGATAGGATAGGACCATTTTTATTGCTATTGTTACTCTGAAATAAGATGGGCACCAGAGCTGTCTACTCCATCATAAATGTGCACACTCGACCAAAATGAGTGTGCATGTTTACATCACTATCATTCTGCAGAAGATTGCACTTTGGCAGACTGTTCTACCTAATAAATTATTTATTAACAAAAAAGGAAGGAGGGGTAAGGAAAAAAAGAGAATAGAAGGATAAGGTCGACCAGATGACCCTGTCGAAGGCCTATTCGACAGGAGAAAGCCCTCCCCAGAGCCAAGTGAATACGTTTTACAGCCTGGGTAGTGTTGTCCTGGGCCTCATTAGTGTGGACAAAGCCTGTCAGTTCCAGGTGAATAAGGGTCTGAAGATAGAGGAGGAGATGAAGGTATAACACCTTAGCAAACAATTTATTGTCCATGTTAATTAGGGATATGAGCCGATGGGGTCCTTCCCCTGTTTTGGAATAACTGCTACATGGGCAGAGACTGAGTCAGCTGGTATCACTCCCCCCAAGCAAATTGAGTTCAGAGCCAACAAAAATGAGAGCTAACGTGAAAGTATGTTTTATATTAGGGAAGGGTAAATCCATCAGGCCCAGAGGCTTTACTGGTGTAGGTCTACTTCATTGCGGTTTCCAGTTCAAGGACGGCGTTAGACTCTTTGAGAAGTGAACAGATGTCCTGAGTCAGTACTGGCAATTTAGAAGCGCGT
>NW_017306716.1:1138378-1145349 GCF_000935625.1 Nanorana parkeri | reverse complement strand
ATGTGACCTTTCATTTAGGAAACAATTGGTGACAAGAGTTTGGTAAAGTTGCAACCTCTGAACCTGCAATCCTTGTGGAGACAGTTGCAAGACATTTATGCAAAGATCTGAGATACATGCACAATTAGGAAATTGTCTTGGACATGTTTTACATTAGTGCAGTGTTACTATTAGGTAGAAAAGAGTGCAATTAATTTAAAAAAAAGTCTGCAATCTCATAGTAAATCTGCCCAATAATCTGTTCTGTTGTTCCTGTTTTGCATTGCATTGCTCTTCGGAAAGGTTAATAAATCCTCCCCACCATTGTCCATTGTTAGTATGATACTGCATTGCAGTAATCATTCCCTCCCCACTCCATTATTGACAACTGAAGAACAAAAGCTTAGTGATCATCCTACCTGAACCGTCAATATATTCACTGCTGTTAATGTAACCTCAGATTCAACAGAATTTTTTTTTTTATGTGCCTTGCATGATCTATCTTCTTAAAGTAAACAAATGCAGACTGCACCATAGCTGGCAGAAGGGGAGATTATATGGTTCCTAATATTATTATATTAAACAATAAGGTAACTAGCTTCTTTTTTATGCTGAGGCCACAGTCATAATGTAGTGACGGCACTGTAGCATAACTCAAATCCTTCATAGGGTTTTAAGGTCAAGCTATAACAAGAAAACATCCATATGCAGCTTTTAGGATATGACAATGTTTTATTTTTTAATAAGAGCTTAGTCTCCACAAAAGTTATATTTCACTTTTCTTCATTGACTTCTTTCATCCCTCGGGGACTGCAGCTGCAATATCTCACCACCAATATTTACAATTCTGCTTTCCAAGGCCACCACCCCTAATGTACGTGGGTTCCTCCTCTTCTTACTGCATTCTCTATAACATAGAAAAGAAAAACAAAAAATCTGGAAAGTGTAACCTTAATGTAATGATTGAAGCAGGTGTGTACACTTGTGACAGTTGGCCGAATCACGTGACCCAAGTATTATATTGCTTTTCAAACATTACTTTCCACAGGATTTGTAATTCTGTTTGGCCTTTTTTGTGGTTTTGTATGCAGCCTCATGCCCGTGACCCCATTATTTTCTGATTCAGCTTTTCAGCTTCCTGTGTCACCTCTTTGCATCCAGCCTACTCACTGGGCAATGAATAACATCTTTATGCTGCTGATTGATCATACAGTGGGCAGTCAGTTGAAACAGGAATCTATAAGATGAACAAGAATAAGTGGAGTCATCCTCCTGGTGATGTTTTGTCGCAGTAGACTGTCACAAAATGTAAGCAATTTGACAGGTAAAATGGTAATATCCATCTGTAATTCATCTGTGTAATTTACTTTTTACTTGAGTTCAATGCAACCATGTTTTTTTGTTTTTTTTTGGTAGTAGTGGTGGGGGGTTGGATAGAGTGGTGAAGTATTAGACCTTCTACCAAATTCTTAAAATACTGTATGTGTGCCCACTTCGGGGATTTCTTGTTTCTTCATGACTCACCTGTGGGGGAAAATAAAAACTTAACAGAGGTTTCAACTTTTCCGTACTTAATGCAAAACTAGGACAAAGTTTTTGCCTCGAGCTGGGTTTTAATTATTTTAATTTCTATGTTGCAAATATGGGGAATATATTTCTGCTGCACAGAATTAACATTTGTATATTGTAGCTTTTTTTTAGATATTTGCTGGCATGAACTATAAAAAGAACAGTTTTTATATGATAAATAAAAGCAAGTCCATGCAGATTGTACTTTCCACACATCCATAATTGCTTTTGCTTCATCTGCTAAAAAGCCCTGAAGTCTTCTTGTACTAGTTTGACGCCAAAGTCATGACAGCGCATGCATTATAATGATATACTGATCACTATTTTTAGGAGCAGAATCTTTAGGAACATTCAAGTTTATACTTAAACCATCCACACAAAACTGATAGATATTCCAATTACCATGTTCTTTTTTCTGCCCAATGGATGTTATGTTCAACAGACATAAGAATTTAAGTTACTCTAATTGGAAACTTTATGCCTCGAAATGTAAGCAGCCTAGCTACCTGTTTTTTTTTGTCCAGGCTTGGCTGTATTCCACCAGTTAACTCCTTTTTTTATGTTGCTAGTCTGCTCATCTTTTGTTTAGCTTGGCTGTATTTGGCGTGGGGGCGCACTGGAGGCTTCAGTTTACATTTTAATGCGCTGGGCCTCCAGTGCGTCTCTATGCCTTTTAGGGGGAGGCACCTCCAGACAAACCTGAATTTAATTTATCTACTGCTTAAATATGCTCCAATATGGAGGCTCTCAAAAATTAGAGTTAGAACCACACTTCACAGAGGAGCCTTGACGAGGCAATGTGGCTTCCATATATTTTGCAAAAGTTGTGTAACTAAAACCTTTGTTTTTAATGCATACTGTCAGACAGGGCAATTTGTTTTGTTGCAGGCTAGCTGGTAAGTGTGCTGAGAAATTTCTGTGTTTTGTACTGCTGGTCTAAGAAACCATTTTTTACCTCTTTGGATTTAAACTTGAGAGAGAGACTACGTATGAAAACGACCAACGCGCTACACATGTTGGGTATCGCCGTGCACGCCGGAATGAGAGCAATAATTCTAGGGCCAGTATTTTGGGGTATCTCTAAACTGATGACCAGTGGGGGCTTTTAAAGCGTCATCTATGGACTTTTTGGGGTACTGAATTTTGTTGCCGTTTCACGGACGCACACAATTTTTAACCGGGGCATGATGGGTATCTATTTACTCGTTGTAACCTCATATTTTAAATGTTATTTAAAAAAATTGGTATTTTATTGTGTTTTGGGGCATTTAAGTGCATTTTTCACTAAATCTTTGGGTTTGATAATGAGTTGCGCTAATATCGTGCAACATACAAATTTGCAAATGCCACCATTGTATTCTATATGGTCTTGGCTTTCAGAAAATATATAATGTTTGGGGGTTTTAAGTAATTTTCAGGCCTAAAATGTGGAATATAATACGGTGTTCTGTGAAATTTTACACATAATCAGAAGTGTAAACGACCGTCTATTGTAATATTAACATATTCTGCCCAGCTTCAAACTGAAGAGGTATAGTGTAAATTACTTTCTGTAGAACTTCACAACAGGGTTCCCAACAGTGACAGCCAGAACAAGGAAGAAAAGATCTGACCAAGGATTCACTCACTAAGGTGCCAGTCAATCAGAAGTGAGTTTAATTTGTGGGCTAAACTTATTTTAATGTGTGAAGCTGCAGATGAGAAATATGCATGTACTGAATGTTTCTCCTTGAAAAGGGAACTTTGTAATCCCATAATCATCTAACTATCACAAGTGCTGTCATAAGAAACATTGCACAACCAGCATTCCTGTCAACATAGTAGGGCATTTCAGATTTTAAAAAAAACTATGAAACTCTCAAAACAATAAACCTATTGCCATGCCAGAGATGCCATATCCCATGCACTTGTAGGTGGACAGTTCTGCGAGAGTAAGTAAGACAATTACACTAGCCGGGACATAAGGATTCTGAGATGCCCTTACCACAAACTGAGACTTTTACTGTGGTTGCCAGGAAATACATTTTTAATTTTTTATCAGTTTTAAATAAATCATAACTGCACTCTAAAACAAAAAGGTAAATATATGTTTTTTTGTAATCAGAATAAGTGGTTCCCTGTAACTGCAGCTTTTCACATGGACAGAGTAATATCATACTTGAAAAAAGAGGAATTGTGCTGGGCTATGGGTTAGCACTTGGGGGTCTGTAAAAACAGCACTATGCTTCTTAGGTAGCTTTCATTTTGTGATATTGGCATATATAAGCTCCATTTGGACTTGATTGTCAACTTGATGAATAATTTGCATTATGGAAGTCATCATGGTTGAATTCTATATTAAGAGGGGAACTAGCATACAGTTTACGTCCATGCCCTAATTCCAAAACTAGATACAGTGCTGGCTGAGATTAACCCTCATCTCATAGTGCAGACTTCATACCAAGGGCACATCTCTTGCTCAGGTAGATACAATTCCTTACATGATATTATTATACAGACATAATTCTGTTTCATTTAATAGGCAGACCTGTTCCATTGATTAGATGTTTATATTTTAATGTTATGCATCTTTTAGATGATACTGTCTTCCTGGAATACATACTGTACCCTCCTTATAAAAGTGACAGCTGATATAAGCGACTGCAGAAGGGCTTTATTTATGTGTGCCTCAAGGCAATAAATAAGCGCATGGTCTCAGCGGAAGTAAGTTGTTGTATGTGACTCAAACATGTCAGAATCGTTCTCTATACATTTTCCTAGAGATAGATTCTGACATGTTTGACTCACATACAACAACTTAGTTATATATAAATATAAAATGTAAGGAGAAGTGTCCGAGTGTAACCCTAGCATGTACAGCTCAATAGCTCTTTTGATATGCAGCTACGACTAAAAATTTGCACAGAGATTAAAGAATGTCTGCCCAATCTAGCCATTTATTTTTGAACTGGGGAATGTTACCATGTATGTAGGCCTTTCTTAATAGCCCCTGGCAAAGCGATTTTGGTCAAGGAATTTCACAGCCAACGTGAAGGGTTCCCTGTGAATTGCTATTGTTTCCCCATTAGACCAGCCGGTTCCAGGGGTGTCAACAGAGTGTTCCTCCTTTCTTCTCGATAGGAATATGCATACATGTTTAGCCAATACAAATATGTTTGTGCAGAACTCATAGAAACATTCACAATCCAGCCACTGGATCATGTATGATCCAGAGACAGAACTGTTTATGTCTGTAGGCATCTTTGCCAGTGCAATAGAACAATTTACACCACAGATGACTAATGTAATCATTTGGGAATCAAGGGTAGATTGCATATAGTTTACAATTATTTATCTTGTTTTACAAATTTAGGGTGGTCTGATGCCAAGCAGCCTTCAAGATATCAATACAGGCTCAATAATGCTCTCAGAATCCCAGGCTTTCAAGTAAGGAACTGATGGACTTACCTGCCATAGAATATGGCTAGACACTTAAAGTGTATCTAAACCCAAGTGCAAAAATGTATTATATTGCAGCTTACCAGTACTTAGGTGTGAATCTAATGCCAGTCTGGCTACACTATGCCACTGCAGAGCACTGAGTGCTCTTTACAATGCCCTCCACTCAAACATCGGAGGTACACTGCCTCAATCAAGTACCTATCTGAGGCTTTGGCTAGTTCATAATGATAGGAACTCAAATTGAGGTGGCCTACTTCAGTTCATTGATAAAAACCCAAACAATGCCAATCTGATGGCTGGGGCCCCCTAGTCTAGCTGCTGTGCCAGAGAAGGACACTCTAATAAGATAAGAAGATTTGGACCCCTACCTTAACTTCTGGAGGGGGGCTGCTTTTGCTCCACATGGTCCCTGTGTGTGTTGTAAAGTAGCCGCTCGCTCCCGTGATAGACAATTTAGATTTAACTAACTAATATAACTTAGCTAACTAAACCTGAGATCGTAGTCCATCACAGGAGTGAGCTTGGATTGGTGGCTACTTTACAGCAAACACAGGGACCATGGGGAACAAAAGTAGCCACCCTCCAGAAGGAAGGACAGTGTCAGCACCAATTCAGAGATAATTTGAGGCTCTACAGCTGAGTGCTACACAAATAAGATACATTTTTGTTTATAGTTAAGGTATTTGAATGCTTTAAGATTTAACTCCTGAGTTTAGTGTCACTTTAAACCACTACACCAAGATATAATATAAAAATGCTCTTACTATAGGACAATGGGGATATTGCATACGCTTAGGAAAATAAAATTATTTTTTCAAAGATTAGAATGTGCAAGCCAGTACATTGTGGGAATTCCCTTTTCAACCCTTATCTGTGAGTACCAAAAGAGGAAATAAGCAAGGGACTTTCACAAACAGGAATAAAAGAGAAACAGAAATCAAGACTGGCTATGAAAATTGTACTGCAAGCTCACATTGCTATGGATTATCATAAAACAACAACATATTTCATATATTTAACAATATAGAATAAAGAGATACACTGAAACCATTTCAATCTATATATCAGTGCAAAAAACTCCCCAATGCACTCTCCAGTAAGTCAGCACAAACAACCTGCTTAGGCCCCTTTCATACAGCATTCAGATCAGATCACCTGTCAGTTTATCAGGCGCATCTGATCTGAAGCCCAGTGTAACTCTATGGGCAGCCGAATGTAAATTGACGTGCGTCCATTTATGTCCGATTACCCCGAATCACTCTAGGTCCAGAAAAAAAAAATGAAACAGATCATGACGGATTGGAAGAAATCTGATGTAAACGGACACATGTTCGCTTATGTCTGACTCCCCATAGACCAACATGGGTCAGTACAGCTTACAAGGGTGACCTCTGTTCCATACTCCTCTGATCCGCAGGGCGGCACCTGTGTGAAAGGGGCCTTAAACAATTTCAATATTTTAGGTTAAACACAGAGGTTTTGTTGCATACAGTAACACATAAACATGATCCACACTGCCACATCAGGTTGGAAATATACAAGGGCGGGCAGATAAATGTTGTCTACACTTAAATAGAAAAAGAATGGGAAAATATATTTTAATGAAATAAAAAAATGTGTATACCTACATCATTTATTTTCAAAGCTGCATAATTATTTTTCTACAAAATCGCCACACACTTCAATACACTTCCGCCAACGCTGCACAGGTGGAGATCACTAGGAGCCAGGCGATACTGTGGATGTGGCAGTACGGAAAAGTCCAGGCATTGAAATGCATCTCTTGTTGCTGCACTTGTGTGGGGCCTGGCGTTGTCCTGTTGAAGAAGTATTTCATTTTTTATTCCAATTGTAACAGACTTAACTCGCCGCAAGCACTACGGCCACCTCAACGTGTCTTCCGGGTCCAGCGGCGTCTCGTTGCTACACAACGGCCACGTCAGAGGCCGCCCCTAGCTCCGCCCCCCCCCCCCCCCCCCCCA
>NW_017306716.1:1124819-1138114 GCF_000935625.1 Nanorana parkeri | reverse complement strand
CCCCCCGCTCATCACTCACAATAAGAATCAGCTGGGTTCGTTTGTTCAGGGTTCTAACGGCGTGATTCCTTGAGCAACTTACCTGAACGAATAGACATCTCTGCATGTTGGATTGCTGCTTAACACTGTACCTGGAAGATAACCTTCACCCAGGCTCCTCCAGCACCACCAGACTGCTGTGCCCAAGGATATTACAAGTTTATTCCTCCAACTCATAAACCGCAAGTAACCCAGGTACAGCAATTATCTTACATTGAATTGTGCTGGTTGTATGACCGTACAGCATCCAAACTGAGGAACTGTCTGTATGCTATTGTATGCTAGGTTGTGCTTCCTGATACACACTTATAGAGCTAATTGCTGTGCCTCCTACACTCCCCACCTCCATTGCTCAGGGTTGTTGTGTAGTGTTCAGGAAACTACAAAATCATCACACCCCAATGACATTTATTGGACTTTTCATTTGTTTTACTTACTGCTTGTGAGAGGAACCTGCATGAGTAATTAGTGCTTTACTTTCCCCTTGTCCTGTGGTGTATGATGTGTTTTGAGGCTCCAACTTCACTCACTACTACATAGAGTGTTACCGAGAACCTCCCCACTGAGCCACATCCTACAACCTACCGCAACCGTATAGATCCGCAGCTGAGATCCATCACACATCCACGCACAGTTGCTCGACTGTTACACCAATCCATTTAATCCTTTTTAATGCAGTAAGAGTTTCAATATAACGTTCAGAGTTTATTGTTGTTCCTTTTTCAAGAAAGTCTGCAAAAACAACATGAGAGCAACAGAAATGAAAAACTTCTTCAACACGCCTGGACTTTTCAGTGCTGCCACATCCTCCATATAACCCAGACTCGGCGCCTAGAGATTTGCAACTGTTCCCAAAACTAAAGGTTACCATTATCATATACCTTTTCCCTCAAAGACTGACCCAGACATAAAGTCTTTGCGTCACACTCCCTATCAACACATGCATAGACCAATCAAAATGGGGGTTTAAAGGGCGCTTCTGACTAAAGTTGGGAATAAAAAAAATATCTATTTATTAATACGGTACACTTAAAAAAACCATAACAGATTAAAAACATATTTCATTTTTTTTTTTAGTTAATATATTTTTATTTCAAAATACATATAAATTTATATAACACACATATGTACATATACATCCATCCATACATACATATATACATACATTCATGGGGGAGGGGGGAAAAAGAAGTCCAAATGTTAATTTAATTAATCCCCCATAGGAGCAGTGCGTAAGTATTTCTATTTATTCCTCTATCTCTTAAATTTAAATACTATATTCTTCATAATTTCTTACCCCACCACCCATAATAAGTGAGTGTATTCCTATTTCTATATGTTCCCCTTAAAGTAAACATATCAACCTATGGGTAGTAGAGTGTGAGTCCCCCGTCTATAATAAAACCTATAGTTCCATGTATTCTTCTACGTTGTGTACTCATCCAACTATATATTCTAACTACTGTTCATCTATGTGATGTGTTACCCTTTAATACACCTAGAATTCGATTTTCTAGGCCCTGTGAAGATACCTCCTACCCCCTTTTTACTTTTAAATAGATAAGTTTATTCACCTTCGGACTTCCCTTCTCCCCTTGTTCTATCCTCCTTCTTCTCCTTACTCCCATACATATAGGTCAAATGCATTTATAATTCATTATAAACAGTCAAACCAAATATTGTTTAATAGTTTAACAGATCACTTTATTGGCTTTTATGTTTCCACAGGTATCATAGAGATTTAATCTCTGTGTCTCTTCCTTTCCTCTCTGTCTTTTATTATCAAGCTCCTGAATACTTCAGACTTTCTATAAGACTCCCATTCCTCCCAAATATACTTATGTTTGTTAATGTTACCATTATCTTTTGCAATTAATTCCTCCATGTATCTTATTTCTTCCATCGTGGTTTCCCACTTCACCAGTGAGGGAGGAATCCTTGATTTCCAGCCCCGTGATATGTTGACTCTTGCTGCAGCCAGCGCGTATCCCAGAATATCTATCTTTATCTTATTTATAGGACCAGGGATCAAGGATAATAATGCAATTGTGGGGTTATTTTCCAAGTTTAGTTTACCTATAGAACTATAGACTTCGAATATTGACTACCAAAAGGTATAAACTTATTTCATGACCTAACATGTCCTTTTGAGCACCAAGCCTCCCACAGCCACAATGATAATAGCAAATTGTGCATACACTCCCCATCTTATAACACATAAAGTGTCTAAATAAATCACATTTTATAAAATGAATATCTTCCAGTGGCATGCAGTACTCCCGAAACGTTGTGAAGATTGCTTCTTCAAGGGATGGAGGTGGATATATCTAACAGCGACGAACAACTCATAAAAAGGTTACAACAATTTATATGTTGTTTACAAAGAATCTGTTTTGCATAGAGGAGTGAGAAGATAAGTGTGCCGCACCACACCCCTGCAAAATCAATAAAACTGGATGGGGCTTTCTGAGTGCCAAAAATTGTACAAACCATATCTAAATAAAATTATATTTTATTAATACATATTAAAACATTCTTAAAACAACTGTGTGTCTGTCCATCTTATTGAATTACAATCATGTCACATGATATGGTTTCCATACATCACAGATACTTTAAATATCAACGAAAAGTTAAATCCTTTACATTTACTTGTTCATATAACATAAAGACTCAATAAAGGTATAAAGGCTCAAAAAGTTATACAACAATATATAAATGTGTGGATTGTTATATATTTTGTCAGAATCTTGTCAGAAGCCCCCTTTGAAACCCTATTTTGATTGGTCTATGTATACTTTTATTGTATTCATCTGTTATGAAGATGATTTCAGAAACTAGTGCAGCGTAGTATATTGAAGTGTGTGGCAATTTTGTAGAAAAATAATTATGCATCTTTAAAAATAAATGATGTAGGTATATATATATATATATATTTATTTATTTTAATTACATTAAAATATATTTTCCCGTTCATTTTCTATTTAAGTGAGCTGCAAGGTACCTTGCAGCGTGGTAACTTCACGTTTACAAATGTGTTATGAAACAAAAACTTCTGTTTATAGCCTAGAATGTTGAAAGCTAAACGCTCAGCAAATAAAAAAAGGCAAATATTTATGCAGTCTAATGTAGTGTTATAATTGCAGGTTACCCCTGGTGGTACAATAACAAAAAGCACCAAATGATTCACAGATCTTGCACTCCAACTTTTCTGATATGAAAGCATTAAGAAGAACAAAAAAACAGAAGAAACTTTGTAGAGCATGATCTGGTAAAAGTAAACAGTCACTTTTTTGATTATTATTTCAAAAATATACCGTTACAAGTATTGGTATCAGTGCTGACACCAAGTATTTGGGCGAGTACTCGTACACGCCCAAGTGCTCTGATACTTACCTTCCGGTCAGAGGGAGATCTCCCCATTACTGGCAGTGCCGAGGGAGCATGGAACCGGCTTTCTTTCCAATCAGGAAGTCGGACAGCGGGTTATGACTAGGAAGCTGGCTTCACTTGTTGCTAGATGGACGGCAGGTCATAACCTGCCGCCCGGCTTCCTGATTGGCCAGGAAGCCAGGCAGCCTCAGCAAGTGAAGCCAGTGTTTCTTCGATAGAACACCGGCTTCCCAGGCAATCAGAAGGCCAGCCAACGGGTGACAATCTGCTGCTGACTTCCTAATAATTGGGGCGCCGGTATCGGGACTCAGCGAGTACTGAAGAAAATGATTGGTACTCGATACCTAGTAAGAATATATATAAATATATATGTATTTATAAATAAATATATACACATAAACAATACAAGTAACTTTTTACTTTTACCAGATGACACTTAAAGTTTCTTATATTTTTTTTTGCTTTTCTTAAAAATTAATGAAACTGAATTAATTTCATTGAAACATAATTTATTGTATTTTTTTTTAATGCAAACAGTATAAGTACCTAGATTTGACCTTGTATCAGCCTCTTGCAGTACTGCAGAGCTCAGAGTCTGGGAGGGAGAAACAGCACAAATAGACAATCAGGTGTTCTGCAGTGCAAGCAGCATGCTCATATGAGGAGAGAGCAGAGTGACAGATAAATTAGCTCACCAGTCTGCTGCTTTTCCTCTCACTGTCCAGTTACAAGGTGGGGATGATGAGTAGACCTGTAAGTAAAAGAGAAACTAGCTCAGGTCTTCCTCCCTAGCAGACAGCAGACTGTGTTGTGTGGCAGATGTGTGTAGATTGCAGGACTGGATGGAGATTAGTACAACTCCTTTGGCAGCTAAAATAGCACTCATAAAAGTATTTCGTCAGAGTATTCACTTTTAAATAGCTTAAAGGGGTATTGTGGGCACCAGCTCACAAAAAGGATGTGGTGGAACTGGAGAAAAAGCAGCGAAGGACGACTAAACTCATAAGATGCATGGAGGAGCTCAGCAATGAGGAAAGATTAGCTCCACTGAATTTGTTCTCTCTGGAGAAGAGGTAATTAAGGGGGGACATGATCACCATGTATAAATACATAAATGGTCCATATAGTGAGCTTGGTACCAAATTATTCACTTTAAGGTCTCTGCAAAGGACAAGGGGGCACTCTTTGCGTCTGGAGGAAAAGAGGTTTAACCTTTGCATACGGAAAGGATTCTTCACAGTTAGAGCTGTAAAAATGTGGAATAGACTCCCCCAGGAGCTAGTTCTAGCTAGATCAGTTATTTGTTTAAAAAAAATCTGGATGTATTCCTAAATGCACAGAATATTACTGGATATTGAGTTCTTATAGGTATATTAAGCATCAGAGATTGTTGATCCAGGGAATATCCGATTGCCTTATGGGACCAGGAAGGAATTTTTTCCCCTGTTGGAGTAAATTGAACCGTGCTTTATAGGGTTTTATTTGCCTTCCTCTGGATCAACAGTGGGTAGCTGTGGGCATAGCGTTCTGTTTCTTCTTCATTTTTTTCCTATCTCTAAAGGTTGAACTCGATGGACATGTGTCTTTTTTCAACCTGACTAACTATGTAACTATGTGCTGACTAGCTGGGGAATGTGCTGGGAAGTGTTTGTGTTCATTGTGTTGCCCTAACTACGCACCTACCTCTTTACTTTTTGTCGTTATAAATTGATCTGAGCAACTGCCATTTTTGCTACACTTAACTACTGTCAGCAAGCAGTTCAATCTCATAGTGACAACCAGACAGTTCTTGCTAATATTCACCAAATGTATCAGCACATGCTTTCATATTTCACATCTGATGTACAATTACATTTAAAAGATGTCTGTACTGACATGTTTGTTCAGTTTCAAATGAAATGAGTTATCAATAATGATGTAACTGAGAGACAGATGTAATGGAGGAGTCTGGAAAAGAGCGACAAGACAATGTGGAGCACATTTTCTGAAGTACTGCAGTGCTCAAATGGATGACTAAGCCAGAATGAAAGGGGCACAGAACTGAATCTCTCTCTCTCTCCCTCTCTCTCTTTCTCTCTCTGTCAACCTGAGGGGGGGGGCGGGTTAAACTGCATGAGAACCCCCGCAGACAAATCATACTTCCTCCATACATGTGCAGGGATCCCAACCTGAAAGAAGCCATTTCAGGGAGGTGTCCTTCTCATTTCAGGGAGGTGCCCTCTACGCCCCCCCCCCCCCATCCGCGGAGGGAGGTTAGGGGGTTTAAACCTTTCCGGGAGCCGCTATCCAATAGCGGGAGACTCCCGGAGCGTCCGGGAGAGTTGGGATGTCTGCATGTGTGCAGACTCCATGCTTTTCTTGAAAATGTTCAAGAAACCAGAAATCAAATTACAGGCATCCCCTGCAGGAGACATTTCATTTTTGCTGGGATACTTTTAAGACTTTTGCTCACATAAGGAATGCAGACATAAGTAATCCAATCCTATACACACTTACTGCTAACTCTTTGTGACCCACTTTTACACAGAATTTCAGCACCGTCTTTACTCACCCATGTTTCTATTATAATAGGGTCGAGTTATGGATGTGTTAGGTTTTACAATGCACACACATTCACTACAGCCACCCCCCGCAACACACCTTAAAATATGAAAAAAATAGGCACCGAGCACTGTGTTGTGGGCCGCTGCAGCCCATATGCATTTTGCATTATGGCACTGCAGCACACCAATGCATGTAACACATTACCATGTGCTGCAGTAACCTGTACGTTGCTGCAATTTCCTGGTGTGAATGGGCCCTAATAGTTTACACCAGCCTTTTTCAGCCTTTTTACCACAGAGAAACCCTTGAAATAGTTTTCAGGCATCAGGAACTCCAACAAAATTGACTAGACCTACAGCTCATGTCATATTAGTGCGATCAGTAGGTTGAAAAGATTTTTAAATGAAAGAATACAGAATGGGGTTTACTTAATAATCAAGAACTGAAACAAATAACAATAATAATAAGGAAAATAAACACAGACAGTGAAAATTGTAGTCACCCCTTCCACTGGTGGTCAGTGTAGAAGTGACACATTCCACTGGTGGTCATTGCAGAAGTCACACTGCCCAGTGGTAGTCAGTATAGACGTGACACTTGTGTAGAAATGACTTTTTCCATTGGTGGTCAGGGTAGAAGTGACACCGTACATTGGTGGTCAGCTGAGAAATTTCCCGTTCCATTGGTGGTCTGTGTAGAAGTGACAACCTTACATTCTTGGTCATTGTAGGCAGGAGATCAATCTGTCACTGCTCTCTTCTTAAAGAACCCCTAGCAAGCTCTGGAGGAACCCCAGGGTTCCACAGAACCCTGAATGCGAAAGCCTAGTTTACCCTATAGATTGCCATTTGTTAGTGACTGATGGCTAATATTAGCAATTAAACTAACGATTTTAGTAGAATGATTGAGCTATTAAAAAGCTCCTTTGTGCTCCTGCCATATGACAAGGTTCTCACCTTTATTTGTGACATCCATGTGTAAAAGTGGTCTGGGTGTTCCTGGTGCATTTAAAGACATCTCTTTAGTGTGACTTTCACTAGAATGATCTGTGAATGATTCAGAACTGTTCTGTTCTGAATGACAACTAGCATTTGACCACTTTTCTTTTCGGATGGAGGTGCTAAAATTAACAGCAGGCCTTCACCAAAAAGAATCAGCCCAATGCTGATTTAGAGCTGGGCTTGTCTGCGCCTTTGTGTGCCTTGTGGGGGTTTTGGTAGATGGGAGTAGTTGGTTCATATAAAGTTTACTACATTTCTGCCCATCCATCTTGGTGAACTGGTACCTTTTGTCTGAAGCATGGAATTAAGGCTTAACAATTTACATTGCCCAAGCTCATTCACCTCTTCACCCAAAGTCTAAAACATTTTCTTAATGAGCACGTGTTTTCTCATATCACAAGCCTTGCAGTTCCTCGTTGTCTATTCTGTGAGACAATCTATAGGATGGCCCTGAGAATACACACAGAAGCCGGAGACTGAGAATAGACTGGGTTTGGTTCATTTTCTGAGTAATACCAAAAATGACTTGGAGGTGTTTCCTGCAGCACAGTGGCCCAGGTGTCACTTTATAATACAATTAAAAAGTTTCTGGTTGGCTTGCCTGCTGACCACTTTAAAAAAATGCTAATTCCATGGACACCTCTTTTGGGAATTCTTCGTGAGCCAGTGATCCATAAATAAGTATACAGCCAGTGAGTCACAGTAAAATGTGTAGGCACCATTCACTTAGCTATATTGTATGTTCAGTTTAATGAAGCAATCCTTATTTTCAGCAATGTGGTTTACTTTAACTATCAGTTCTTTTCCACTAAATGGCTTATTTTACTCCATGCAGCCTTATATTCAGAATTTGTACTTCCTGAACACCCCTTGATTTACATCAGTGTGTTGTTTTTAAACTTGGTTAAAGTTTAAGCTGATGATTGCGTAATACCTGTGACGGTTACAGAAGGGAATTTCAGCGCACGTCTTAATGTGTTGCACTAGTAGTTACTGGTATTGCAACATTCTCGGCCCTTCCTAGATATATTTGCTGACACTGGAGCTGTGAGAGAAGAGATTAAACTACTATCACGGGAATGATATGCCACATATCAATTGAATCTTTAGTAAGCATGCTGTGTTATCTAACCCTTCATAGGTATCCAAGAATTGTTCATAGCAAGATCTTAAAGTGTATGTAGGCCTTAAAGGGTTATTAAACCCTCACTTTGTTTTGCATATATCTACTGCTAGCAAGCAAAAAAAAACCTTTTGAAACAGGTTTAAACTTACCTGTGTCTTCGGCACGCACTCCGTCTGAACATCTGAAGAGTCTTGGGCGGCTACAAAGGCTCTTGGGGCGGGCGCATGCGCAGTTCAGATGCTTGGCCGGGAGACGAGGAGAGACACAAGGTAAGTCTACGGAGCAGCGTGCACCCACACAGACACCATGGGACCTCAGAGAAGAGGATAGAGGAGTCAGCGCTGGATCGGAGACCCGCACCAGCGCTGGAGGGACAGCTGAAAACGACAGTAAATAAGATGATCGAAAAAGGAGGCATGATTTAAGGTAAGTCCTTACACTAACATTGGGGGGAGGGAAAAAATATATCCTTTAATGCAGGGCTCAAATTTTCCACTTACTTGCTCGCATTTGGCAAGTGGAAATGCAGTGCAGGCGAGTGGAAATTAATTCAGGCTTGCGGTCGCGGACAGCGGACCTGACTCGTGGGAGCAGCTGCTCCTGGCTGGGCTCTCTGTTCTTTCAGCCGCAGCTCCTCACTAAGCTCTGGCCGAAAACGGAGTGATTAGTAAGGTCAGCAGACCTTACTAATCACCACTAGATCACCAGGGACCTTGCCTGCTAGCCTACTCCCTGCATCATGTAACAGTGTCATTTAAGAGGGTGTGTTTAGGGGCGGAGTTAAGGCTGGGGCAAGGTACGGGTTAGGTGGGCAACTGGTGGCGAGTAACTCTTAACCTTCCTGGCGGTATTCCCGAGTGAAGCTCGGGGTTACTTTTCCATACCATAAGCGGTAACTCCGAGCTACACTCGGGAATGCCGCATAGCATTACTTACCTTGTCCCTCGAGCCGCACTGTGTTCTCCGGCCGGCGCCGACATCCGTCTTCCTTCACTTGCGAGCGTACACATCGCAGGGGGCAGAACCGGCGGGATATAAAAAAAGGAATGGAAAAAATTCGGAAAAAAAATAGACCGAAAAAAGAAACGAAAAAAAAAATCATACCGCCAGGGAGGTTAAGGCCTGGCTAGTAGCTCAGGACTTGAAATTTTGACTCCTGCTTTAATGTCACTTTAACAATGAACTTCTCTTATTTTCTCCATTTTGGTTTGTCACCTATACTGTTGAAAGTTTTTTGTTATATCTGTTCCATAAGTGCAAAAAAAAATACTTTTCAATTCAGACTTGTCCTGTGTCATCTTCACATGTCCTGTGCTATTTCAAAGAGTCTATTTAGCCCTCCCAGTTCTTATTTTGGAAATATAAGTCAGTTAGTACCTATGCTTTGGAGATGAAGCGCAATGAATGGCGGAATTTAGCACAATGGTGACATCCGTTCCAATTATGGATCTCCTGATGAATGGTACTGAAAGAGCCAGTGTGAAAGGGGCCTAAAAGATGACCTGTTGATGAAATGTCAATATAGACCTATATCCACACTCTTGTTGGAATCAATAAATACACAGTAATAAAAAAGTTTAAAACCCTTCCAGTGCTGCTCCCACAATTAAAAGCCTAGGCATTTGGTAATGTAACCTCTGCTGAAGGTAAGGATCATAGTTCTGATTAGCTGATACTGCCTTCCTGCAGAAATGACATGAATAAGGGCTGGTTTACACCAGACCGCAAGCTATAACACATGCAGGCTGCTGAGTGACGTACAGTGGCAGTAAGGGGCAGTGCAATGTTCTGCAACATAAAAAAAAAAAAACTTTATTTAAAGTCTTAGCACAGCAGCATATTGACACATTGCATGCCCGCGCAATTTTATCGCAATGCACATTAACACAGCGTGTTTGCATGAACAGGCCCTATACAAAGCAACGCTGCCCAATGGGCCTGGTGTGAACCATCCCTAAATGTTTAGACTTTGGGTTATAAGTATAGTACTGGAGGAGCTTGAGTAACATTGTCTCCAAGGAATCTAAGTCTTTCTGCCCTTTTGCCACTTTTCATTTACACACCAAAAATGTTAACATGGCTTCACTTTCATGGTTTCACAAAATATATGCATGCAGTCTGATATAGTTTTCTGCCCTGAAAGCATTACCGCAGTAACAAGCACAAAGAATACAAGAATTACAGTCTGCTTTTACCAAATTGTCAGTTAATTAGACATAGACCTATGTAAGTCTTAAAACGTGTTTTTATGAAATCTGTTTTACTGTTTAGTTCCCGCTTTGCTATCTCACACATATCCTTTGATTGCCAGTGTAAGACTATGCCCATTGCTTTCTTTCCATTTGCTTTGAGTTTCTAAGACAGCTGTGTGTTGAAAGTAAAACTTCACCATCTGTTCTCTCCCACTGCCATCCTTCAGTAGTTGGATTTGTTTTGTGATTTCATTGTGGAGCTTCAGCGCAGACAAAGAGGCAGCTGCAATTTAGGTCAGCTGAAGAAATGCCCTACTTTATTGATTTAACAGGGTGTAGTGAAAAGCAAATATGTCCAGCCCCATACTATGCTACAACATGGACTTTATCCTTCAAGATAGCTAAGGAGATGTATATAAAACATATACTTTCTTATCTTGCTCTAGTCTTCTTGACAAAAACTCTGGCTCATTGGCATAACATGATTCAGCTGTCTCATCACCAAGATTACACATCCAGAGATGCTGCACAGATGAGATTGCTACATTCGTAAGACAACTGCAATCTTACACACATCCTGTGTAGCATACCTCCCAAAGTTTTGCAATGAGAAAGAGGGACAACTTCCAGGACAAAGTATTTAAGCAATGGACACCCTCGCAATGGACAGACCATTAAGAATTTATATTCAAAAATGATCAGTAAAACACAGAATTGTTTTTTTCACCATAATTTGTCCCTTTATACTGACTTTTTAAGATAGCAAACAAGAAAATGAAGAGAAAAGATAAAGGTTTCAGTGCAGGATAACAATTTTGGTAGTTAAATAGAACCTGTTCATAGATTTCTGAACATCAGACTAAAAAGAGGGACAACTGAGGAGCAAAGAGGAACAGAGGATATGGTTCCAAATGAGGGGCAGTCCCCCCAAATGAGGGACAGTTGGAAGGGATGTGTAGTGACTGTTCTGAGTACTCCTGAAAAAAATTCTAGTTTAGAAGTTGCCAAAAGTACCCAAGAATTCTGTAGTCCAGGGATGTAGAACATTTGAAAATTCACGAAATGTCCATTATGAGAAGAGTATTTAATCAACATGTAATAGGGCAGGAGATTCTAAAATAACAGAAGTGGAGGATATTTTTTTTCTTTAAGACAACATTTTCGGATATTTAAAAAATAAACAAACATGGGGACATGGCTGGCAATTATAGCTCACCCAGAGCGACATCAGGACTGTATCATAGCTGCTCCTACTAAAACTCACAAGGGTCTGTGCAAACTCACAGACTTCTTTACTCTTCATGACTGCCAGGAGGCCCAAAGATGGCAACAAGCACTCCACATGAATGCACAACACAGGCTCCTCAACAAGCAGCGATGCCTTGTAACTGGAACAAAGCAGTAGCAGAAGCTCCTACCCTCACAGCGAGCAATATTCTGCCAGCAAGCAAAACAAATGACAACCGCACAAATTAATTTCTAACTAGCTTATACGTGTGTTTGGAAATTTTTGTGTTTGTAACATATTCTTCCAGGTCTGCATATACCGGCAGCCCTGCCAAACCTAAGCCCAGGATGATTAGACCGCTAGATGCAAGAAATATTAACAATTCTGCTGATGAAAAAAAGAACTGGGCTCACTCCAAATATTTTCTCCTTCTGGTCAGCCCATATCAGACACTACCCTCAACGACATTCTCATATTCTTACTGGGATTATTACGTAAAGACACTAAAGATGTTTATGATGCAATAGTTTAAATCAGAATTTATGGAAATATGAGATAGAGTTGACCACATTGAACATTACAATAAGGAATTTACATCCACTTACAATGTGCTAGTAGATGCACATGCAGTAATAGGACAAGGTCATTTGGCATCCACATGGATGCCAAGTGTGCTTCCTAGGGTTGCCACCTTTTCTTCAAGCCAAACCCGAACATTATAGCGCTTCGATTGATTGGTTGCTATGAGCAACTGCTCCAGATTTTGTCTGTTCCAGTTTTGATAAATTCCCCCCAAGGGATCGCATATATATTGTTTCCTTGCATTCTGGGGTAGAAGGGGGCGTGGCAGTGCTACAGGAACGTGCGGTAATAAAACGCTCTGCGTTCCAGTACTGTGGGATCGCAAATAGCCACATGCCAGGTCCCATGCTGCTATTTACTTATGTCATCAGGAGCTGGTTGTCCCTTCCTGGTACTTGAAGCCAACACCCTGATGATGCATGCAGGTCATCCTCAGTCCAGTCGCAGGTCCACCTTCTACCAGCGCAGGTTCACCTTCCTACAGCCGCCAGCAAGCAGGGGTTGTGTGACGAAATCACTGCTCTCCACAGCCCCTGCTTGCTGGCTGGCTGCCGTGGAAAGATCCGTCCCTCACGGCTCCCTCTCTCCCTGATGTCACTTCCTCCCACTACAGCCACGGAGGAGAGAAACAGGAGAGGGAGAGTCGAGGGACAGGAAACTGCACCACCTGGCGTTCGCCGCAAGATATGCTAGTATGCGGCATTGTACCGTTTTGAATGATGTGCCCGGGCGGAAGGTGGGCACAGACCCGGGCACATGATTGCAAACCCGTACTGCCCGGGTGAAACCCGGACGGGTGGCAACCCTAGTGCTTCCCCAACTCCTTAATTTATAAGCACTAGCACAAACTTAAAATGGTGAAAAAACAAAGCTAAGGGAAGGGAATGAAGAGGTTAAGAAAAATAATAAGGGTTAACTAAAGTTTTAACTACAAGTTTTAGGGATAAAAAAATTATTAACTACTAATTTTATTCTCATATTTGTCCGCTCAGCTGGAGTGTAGCGCACTGATGCTGTCTCACAAGCCCCACCCCCAAATGAACCAAGTCCGACCCACCTGCTTCCTGTTGCTGTCTGCAGGGTTACTGTGCCCATCTCTGCTTGATGGCTTGCTCTGGTGTGGGACACAGAGGTGGTAGTGTGGGGAGTAGACAGGACACAGGTAGTGTGGGGAGTAGACAGGACACAGT
>NW_017306716.1:1120682-1124783 GCF_000935625.1 Nanorana parkeri | reverse complement strand
CCTCTGCCTTGTGCACATAACATGGTCAGTTATGATCTAAAACTCCTATTTAGCAGATATAAAGGATAGCTTGCAATACAACAATATTACATTTAGGGACATACCGGAGCCCATAGCTCCTACAGAGCTAAGCAATTACATACATCAAATGATAAAGCATCTATTGCCTTTTAATGCAGCGCATGAAATAGTAGTTGGTGAAGCTTGTAGGTTCCCCAAAGCACTGCACATTACAATGCTTTGGGGAACCTACAATGGATACATGCAAGCATGCCTAGCCTACAAACATGCTTGCAGGTATCCAAATATATCATGGTCTCACTGTGCATCCATCTCCCTTTTTATTCAGGTAAATCTGAGATCATCAAGCAATTGAGTTCTTTGAGCTCAACGACCCATCGGATATACACATTTTTACCTTGAGAAACACCTAAAGGGCATTTAATAGGGGGGTCTATATCAAAATGAAGCAATGGGATAGGAAACAGAGGATGCAGCAGTTGGACAAGGTATTGAGTTAATTAAAAAAGTGAGAAGCTATAAATAAAAATAAAACATCTCCAAACAAGAATGATTCTATTTAAGACACCAACTAAGGCTTTTCCTCAATCTCAACAGGAACACCTTTAATGTCATATTACTACTGTATTAATAAGGAATGGAAACTACTAGCCGCAAGAGTGAACAACAACAAACCCAATCTAGAATATCTTATCTTCTAAACTAAAAAAACAACAACACATAGTGGATTATTTCAGCAAATACTATGAAAATGTATACAAGTACATTTTAATAGTATTAATAGTATTTTCCCTCTAAGTTGGAAACCAGGTAGGAAACTAATGGACTATTTACCCAATAATAAGGTTACATTCACACCCACCAAGTAGGTGTGATTTGGTATTCCTGTATCAGGAACTTGCAAATTCCTGCAGCGGGAATTTCAAATCTGGTGGCAGCTGTCACCCGTTGAAGTTAATGATTGGGTAACAGCGACTGCATTTGAAAGCAGCAGAATGCTGGTACACCACATATAGTAATGAAAATTTGTGATTCCTGCTGCAGTCATTTGCAAGTTCCTGACGCAGGAATACCAAATCACACCTTAACATGAGCTGTGAGCAAAGCCTTAGAGTTCTTCTGTTCAGCCCACATTTTCAGCTTGTTTTTTTCCTAGTTTTCCATTAAAAAGCAGCTTTACTTACCTTTACTTACCCTCACTCCCCAGGCAGCCGATGCTTTCCTCTTCACTCTGACACTCTGGGTTGGGGGCGAGCCCTCATCTGGGCCTGCACTGTACATGACATCAGAGTGCAACCAACAGTTGGAACGCCGAAAAGAAGTAGCTTCGGTGGACCAGTCCTACGGAGAAGAGGATCCTGCAGTAGTGAGGGATACGGTAAGTAAAACTGCTTTTTTATGGTACCCTACACATTGACAAGTATTTAACCCTTGCACTGCAGAGGGAGCCTCACTGCAAGGGTAGTTTTTTAATTTCCCAGAGTTCAACGTTAATGAATATATAACTGTTTTATTTTGTGTTTTTTTTTTGTCTATTTGCAGTTTAGCTTGAATGCTGAACTCCAGATAAAAAAATAAAACAAGTAGTCCTGAAAAGTAATAAAAAACAGCTTTTGCTGCATTACTCATGTACCGTCTGGAGCTGTCTCTTGCAGTGGTTCTTTTTCTGACACTCAGGAGAGTTCAAGGTCGTGTTTGCGCGCAGAATTTTGGTGCTAATGCAATCTAAGAAATGTCTGCGCCAAGTTCTAAAACATGCTGGACCATTTTCCGTACCGCTATCGACTTCTGCACCAAATTCAAGTAGTTCTTATTTGCATAATTCTTCATTCTAGCGCTGTGTTTGTGTTATTCAATAAATAAACTCTGACAGTTCGGTAATAAGAAAAGTGATGCAAAGTAAGTACTTTTTGGTTTACCTAATCTGCCGCACATTCATATTGTATAAGTCTGTCGTAGTATGCAACACTCCATGAAACTTGAGGATCCAACTGAAATCTGTCTCAAACACATGTGGGACTCTTTGGGCGGAGATGTGACACATCTTTGTACTTTATCAGTGTGTATATATCTGTCCCAAGGTTTGTCTTGCAAGCCGGCGCAAGTTTCATAGGTTTGCGCCAAATTCATGAGTGCTATGTAGTAGGGATGCACCAACACAAATACTAGTATCGGTGTCGGTGCTGATACCGAGTATTTTGGCAAGTCCTTGTACTAGCCCAAATGCTCTGATGCTTAGCCTGATACCCCAACTTCCAGCATCAGGAAGTCGGGCAGCGAGTCATTACACGCTGCCCGGCTTCCTGATTGGCCGGGAAGCCAGCTCCATGCTCCCTCGTCACCTGGTGGTAATGACTCACTGCCCGGCTTCCTCATTGGTCAGGAAGCTGGCCTATGAGAAAGCCAGACGGTAAGTCATTACCTGCCCCCCCGGCTTCCTGATTGGCCAGAAAGCCAACTCCATACTTCCTCGTCACCAGATGGCGAGTCTTTACATGCCGCCCGGTTAATCAGGAAGCCAGGTGGTGCATGATTACAATCTGTCTGGCTTCCTTATGAGACTTCCGGTATCGGTATTCGGTATCGGCGAGTATCGAAATGTTTTGGGTTTTTTCCACCTAGACTCTCCAACTTTAAGTCATGCATTTCATTTCATCATTCATTTTGTATATTTAGAATTAAAGTGAAGCTGCTCCTAAAATGTTATTGATTTTTACTAGATAATAGTGTGTAAAAGACTCGTTTTTTTTATGTGATGCAATAAAAATAATCTCTAGAGACTACAAAACAGCAGAGTTTTTACCACTCTTCTAATCTCTTATCCAGTTTGCAAATTACAACCTTATTACGAAATAACTGCGACAATTAAATCTGTTTGTGTCAACCATGTTGTGTTGCACAATTGTAGTTGTATTTTTCATCATAATCTGTACACCTTCTTAGTCTGTGGAATGGCATTAACAGCAAACAATGTATTTAAAATATGGTCTCGAAGGATCTCTCATTTCCATGGTAACCAGCATTTAACTGCACTGTGGGACATATTCTGTATCATATCAGTCAACTGTCCATTGCCTTATTCTGCACTGCAAACTGCATTACTCATGGGGGCATTTATTTTTCTGAATAGCAAAGATGTGGAAATGTAACAGCTGGCTGAAGTGTATCTGATGTAAAAGGCTGGAGGGAGCGCGTTTCCTAAAATGGCAAATATTCACAGAGAGAAATGTGAAAACTACTTTATACATAGCAATGTTCTACAACATTCGTAAAAAGGGAATATAATAATATCAGATGAGCTTGGAAGAGAGAAGATACACAATTGTAAAGTATGCAATATCATTGTATGCTTTACCTAAGAGAAAGGGCATTGCATGTGCGCTTTCCCCGGCCTCATGAAAACTGAAAGGGACCCGATGACATCTTTACCTAGGGCTGGCACCACCAAAGCAAATATCAGTGACAGCTCTGATTTTGGCCCTAAAAAGTGTGATGTTGTGACTGTTCAAGGTACCTTAATTAGACTGTAAGCTCCTTAAGGGCCAGAAACAAATGGAATGAATTATTATAATGAGAAATCTGTTGGTACTATGTGCATTATTAAATATGTAAAGGGGTGACAGGTACCCTTTTTTGATTGTGAATTTAATATTGTTGTGTTTTTGGAGGGTTTCCTTGAAGCTGTGTGAATTTATCTCCATGAAGATGGGCAACGGAGGCTCTAGGACAGTGATGGCTACCGTTTTTTAGCCCGAGTGGGCAAACTGCAACGCAAAATCAATTTATTTATCTCAAAGTGCCAACACTAAAAATAAGTTTGGTACTGTGTTTTAGTTTGGGCACTGGGGTTTAAAAAACGCTCAGCACCTCTGCCTTAGACAAAATAGGGAAACACACATTTTCAAACATTTAAATATTAAACTAAACTTTATTTATTATTTTTGTATTACTTTTTTATTTATTGGTATTTATTTATTTTGTAATTGTTTAAATTTGTATTTATCTTATTATCTTTTACTTTATTTTTAAATAATGTTTATTGATTTTATTATTTTCTACTTTATTACTTTGTTATATTTG